>NW_007726257.1:302710-359602 GCF_000696425.1 Galeopterus variegatus | reverse complement strand
CGGACACGGAAAAAAGACAAAAAAAAAAAAAAACAATTGCATAAGATTTTGTGGAACTGTGAGGGGACAATAGTAACAAAATAACAAAAATTTTTTTAAAAAGTTGATGGGACTTTTGGGTTTTTTTTTTTTTTTGCCTATTTCAATATCACATATGGTACAAGTCACATTAATAATTCTACAGACATACATGATTTATCAGGTAACTTAAAATACCAACTCCTACTAAAATTATAGTCAGAACTATCCTTATGAAAGCAATTCCACTCTTAGAACCAGCTGGGACCGTCTAACTTTGTTTCTCTCTACAAATAGGAAGATCTAGAAAGCAGATTCACTTCTCTTATTAATGGATGGAAGTGATAACCACCAACCTTAAAAACAACTAAAACATCAAAACCAATCTCCACTTAAGAATTAGTCACTTTAGGGCCAACCCCGTGGCTCACTCGGGAGAGTGCGGTTCTGGGAGGGTTCGGATCCTATATAGGGATGGCCGGTGCGCTCACTGGCTGAGTGCAGTGCGGGCGACACCACACCAAGGGTTGCGATCCCCTTACCGGTCACAAAAAAAGAAAAAAAAAGAATGAGTTACTTTATAATTTGTCTAATTTCCAACATGCAAAATTTAATGCATTTTAATTTTCATCAATTTGTCAAGAACTTACTGAAATGTGTGCTCATCTCTAAAAGCGGTAGGTAGAAATGATTAGTAAATTAAAATAGTCTAAGATAAAGACAGTTAAGTTCAACCCAAGTGACAACATTTCCCTGTACCATGGACAAAGCTCCCAGAAACATGCACAAACTATGACTATCAAACGTTGCTTCTGACTTCATTCTCTATACTCCTCTTTCTAAATTCAGCAGAATATCACCTAAAAGAACTCTCTGATCTATCATCCCCTATGAAGGATGGCAGAATATGCCATCCCAAAATATGCCATGTAGGCATAAAGATTATTTGAGCTAATGGCACTTGGAAAACATCAGGTGCAAGAAGAGTGTTCTGACCTTCCCCTTTCTTACTGAAAGTAAACGATAAAACTCCCATTTGAAATATGCTCTCCCTATACCAGGAGGAAAGAAACATTATCACCAGAGACTGACACTGAAATTATGGCTGAGAGAATTTTGTACAAACAGACCTTGTTACAATAATTTTTAACCTCCTTGGTATCTCAATATACATTAGTTACTTTTCCACAATTGCCTCTCTTTGTTCAACTCAGCATATCAGCACTTAGGTTTTGCCACTTCTTTGGGTCTTCATTCTCCTACGTGCTCCCATGTACATGTAAAAATCTGTTTGATTTCCTCCTGTTAATCTGCCTATATCAATTTAATTCTCAGGCCCAGCTGGAGACTTCTATAGGACAGAGGTAGAGTTTTGCCTCCCCTACACTTACAAACACTACATCCTTCAATGATCCTATCCATTAAACTTTAATAAATGATAAATGAAATAAATGACAAAAATGATTAATTTAAAAGCTAAACTTACCAATACAGTAAAATAAACATCAATATAATTTACCTTAGTGCAAATAAGTTCATACATATTAAAGACAATAAAATTAAGACATGGGAAGGAAAGTTATATTCCTTGAATTTAAAGCGGCAAAAAGTTGTTCTCTTCACTGACACTACAAAGAAACTTATTATATTTTATTAAAAACCACTCTCCATTGCAAATAGTAATAGTCTTAGTACTAAAACCATCTGAGTCATCTAAATAGAGACACAGTTAACATAAGTGAAGTACTATCTATTAATAAAATAGACAGAGGTAAATAATGCATTGTAGTTATTAGTGACATATATAATCAGGAAAGAAACCATTAAAAACACCAAAAATTACTCTGATGTTTGCCTTTCCTCTAAATTTTGAACACTAACTTGAAGAGTTCTAATGCCAATAAAGGAAAAACAAACAGTGGTAATTCCAAGAACAATGTTTTCCCTCTGAAACTGCTGACCTGTGTGTGTGTACATCAGCATGCCATCTTTCCAGATTTAGAATACTGGTACAAATACCAATTTAAATGTTCTGTGAAAACAGCTCATTTGTTTAAGGTGAAAATTTGCAGTGGGAAAAAATGAAATAAAAAATAAGAGGATAATGTGCTTAACATATAAAGTCTCAAAATTCCTGTTATAACTGCATTGTACTTAGCTTCTCCCTAGATATTTGCCCTAACACTGTAATCTAAAAATTAATTCCTTGAGACTTAGGTAAAAACATGAAAATAAGCTATCCTTTGGTACCTCTCTAAAATGTTCCCTGTGAAACATACACTAGAGATTCATTAGCACAAGTTCCTTAAACACACAAAAATAAGCAATTAAATATATGGTCTATCTCAAAACCACCACGCTAACCTCAAGAACATAAAAAAGGTACAGTAACCATTTCTGAAGTATAAATATGACTTTCTAATATATAATTTTAATTCCTGGCATTAAATAATATATATATACACACACATACACACACACATATGTATGTATGTATGTACGTATGTAGTGTGTGTACTTATAAATTTATTACTTTGAAAGTGGCAATAAAATCTTTCTTAGATAACAGGAGTGGG
This sequence comes from Galeopterus variegatus, assembly GCF_000696425.1. Taxonomy (NCBI): domain Eukaryota; kingdom Metazoa; phylum Chordata; class Mammalia; order Dermoptera; family Cynocephalidae; genus Galeopterus; species Galeopterus variegatus. The sequence goes on along the minus strand of NW_007726257.1, from coordinate 357,008 downwards.
AGACAAACACCTCATACTAGTCTGTGTTAATAAAGAAAACAGAGCTGGCCAGTTAGTTCAGTTGGTTAGAGCGCTGCCTTGTGACACCAAGGTCAAGGGTTTCAGATCCCTGCACTGGCCAGCCATTAGATAAAAAAGAAAGAAAATGGGTTAAGGCCTGGCTTTCCCAAAGGACAACACAATGGCAGCTTTACCAGTTACTCAGATGCCACCTACCAAGTCTCCTAGGCCCACCACCCTACCTCCATGCTTAAAGCAACAGAATGTACAAAACAGAAACGTTTTATTGCAGTATAAAACTTAAAAATCTTCCATCTTAAACAAATCAAAGCCATAAATTTTTACCACACACTATAAAGTATAAGCTGATAATATATCATCTGGTATGCTTTGTTTTGCTTTTTAAAAAGAAAAGTAAATGAAAGAAGATGAACATGAGCACATACTGTGTGATCCATTTACATCAAGTACAAAAACAAGCAAAACTAAGTCATGGTGTTAGAAGTCAGGATAGTGATCATCTTTGGGATAAGAGGAGCACAAGGAGAACTTCTGCGGTGCTGGTAATATTCTATTTCTCAATTCAGGTACTGGTTACATGGATGTGTTCACTTTGTGGAAACCCATCAAGTTGTACACTTACATGTGTGCCTTTTCTATGTTTTTGTTACACTTCTATAGAAAGACTTTCAATAGGTTATATAAGGAGGAGTTAGATCCCAGATCCTCTCTCCAATTCTAGAAGGAGACGTTTTCTTCCATGGAAGAAACTGAACCAGAGAGTCCCTGGTTCAAAGACATTGGGCTGCACAGCAGAAGCACTTATGAAAACAGCGGGATTAAATAAAAATCCATACACTAAACCTTGAGATTCCAGCTCTCTTGCCCACTCAGCTCCCTGAAACTTGGCATGCATTGCCCAGGCAGAAGACCAAAGGATTCCTCTCAAGTAAAACTGATACACCCTAGGGAAAAGATCCACATACTGTCTTTGCTGTGTAGTAGTCTGAAAGAGCAAGTACCCACACTGGCTCCAGGAGAGAAGTTTCTAAGAAAAAGGTGTTGAGAAAAATGTTACAGTTCTGTAAGAAAGCTTACAAATACTCAAGAAAAAGAAAAGAATAAGTGAAAAAGAAAGGCTATTATTCAACCAGCACAAGAAAGGAAATGTAATCTTTGCATTTAAGTATCTTATCTATGAATATCAGTTCCAGGCTCATAATAAGGTAAACTGTGAAGACCAACTTGGCCAATAATTAATATAATACCTGTATACTAAGAGGATAGGAAAAGTTGTGCATGCGGCGTAGGCCAGACGGAGTGTGAGACAATGTAAAAGACCTAAATCCTTACTTTCCATAGTAATAAGTCAACATATAATATCCAATAACGAAAAATGAAAAAACATTGTCATATGCATTTAGGAAGATGGAGAGAAATAGCAGAAAGAACCAAAAGACTCAAAAGTGGTTGTCTGGGGAGCAGGGCGTGGGTATAGGGATGGGCTAGAGCTTCAGGCACTATTGTTTAAGGCTTTCTGCTTATTAATTTTTTAAAAAATCTAGATCGGATATTACTTCTATGGGAAAAAAAAGTTTAATAAACCTTTAAAAATACAAAATAAAACAAAACCAAGAAATATACAAAACAGTAGGCAAGAAAGATATACAGGCTGAACTGCATTGGGAAAACGACAGCAAAACGATCAATGCACCAAGGTATTCCAATAGTCCAGGTGAGAGTTGAGAAGTGCTTTAAGTATGACAGCTGGTGGGAGAACACATGCGTAGTAGAGGAGAAAAGGGGATGGGTTCAAAAGATACAAATACAGGGCTAGCCAGTTAGCTCAGCTGGTTAGAGTACGGTGTTGTAACACCAAGGTCAAGGGTTCAGATCCCCATAGTGCCCCACCTGCCAAAACAAAAACAAAAGGTATAGATACAGAATCAATAGATATGTGGGATGAATTAGGATTCTGAAAGAACTAACAGGCAAGGAAGGACCTGAATCCTACTAAAGTGGTTAACGCCCAAAATATTTTTCCATCTGGATACTTCTTTATTCCACAAATACTGGCTCTTTGGTTACATCATATTCCCCAATGCAATAAGAAGTATTTTAATTTTCTTTTTGTTTAGGTTTTAAACTTTTGGATTACTATGAAATACTCACATAGAAAAACACAAAAAACAATCATGATCATCCAAGTACCCACTATTCAGCTTTTTCAAATATTAACATTTTTGCCACATTTGCCTCTAATTTCTTTTTCTTTGTAAATAAATAAAGATTATAGATACAGCTAGCAATCCTCTCCAAACCATTCCCTAATTCCACCTCTTAACTCTCTCCCCAAAAGGTAATCATTACCCTCAATTTGACATTTAACATCCCTGTAGACCTCATCTCTAAAAGACAGCATTAGTTTGGATGAATTTTAATGCCCTGTTCTATTCGAGGATTCTCCAGTATGATAGACAGTTCTTGATGTCCTGTAATAGAAGTACAGAAGTCTACACTTCTGTGAAATACACAAAAATATTTTTAAATAATTTCAAATCTCAAAATAGAATATAAGGATGTAACCCTTTGGCAAACAAATCATATTAAACTTTATTTTAGTAATGCCAGTGCAAATATTAATATCATTCCATAGGGAATATGAAAACCTAAGTTCAAGAATCCCACTGTGATTTTCCTTCCCAGTACCAATCAGCTACAGGGAACAATAAGGAATTGCTTGAGCACCATATCCTTACTGGAGTTTCTATTGCCTATGTAGTTAATACACTTCAGCACCAAACTGTCCCAGTTGTCACTGTATTTTTCTCTGCCAGGCAATCACAGTAAAAACGTTCTTTAAAAAAAACTGTAATGCTGGTCTTACTTAAGAATGTCCCTGATAATGCAGAAAAGTTATTTTTTATAACATCTCGACTCTTGAGTACATATCTTTTTAATTTTCTGGGTGATAAAGAGGAAGTACATGCAAAGTTCTTCTGGTGCATACTAAAGTATGATGGTTATCTCAAGGAAAACACACTATGATTTAGTTGTGAGCCAAATTAGTCACTATTTTCATGGAATACCATTTTTACTCAAAAGAACAACTGATAAACTATTGTTATTCATAACTGAGTAATTGGCGGATATTTTCTCAAAAACAAAGTGAGAAGGTTGTTTCAGGAAAAACAACAGACAGTATTTGTTGTCAATGACAGCCTTCAGGTTTTCAACTGAAAATGAAAATATTAGGAAACCTGTTTCCACAGTGAGCTTAACAACTTCCCAACACTTAATGAGATCAGTGGTGATATCAACAAACGTGATTTCTTGAAACTGCATATCAAAATGTGTTGACATTTGGAATATCTCTATCACACAATGAACCAGTATTTTCCAAACGACCAATACTTAATGCAATAAAATGAGATTCAAAGTACAACACAGATTAGTGGATCTTCATTATTAAAGAATTCAAAAAGTTCACCAATAGGGTTTTAGATTCCATATTAGAACTAACACTTCAGAAATGACCACTTGTTGAGTTTGGTATAGCATCAAAGAATATTCACAATCATCTGAAAAGACTATTTTCCAATTACACACAAACTTTACAAGCAATTATTGGATCATTCTTTCTGGATGTTAAAAACCATAAATACAATGGCTAGTTATCATAGTTTAATCTCTGATCAAATCATTTACTTAAAAACAAACTGTCCATTATTTATTTAAGTTATATTCTTTACATAGTCTCACAATTTTCATATTTATTTTACAGTCATATATTTACAACAAACATGTAAGTACCAGAGGCTTAATTTACCACAGAATAAAGACTGATCTTTGCTCAAAAAGGAAAGAAAATGAATACAGTAAACTCTTAAATCTGTTTTAGAAGCATGCAAGTCAAGTCCTTTCTCCCTAGTTATAAAGGAGCAAATCCTATTTATTTAACATGTGACTCCTGAAACCTACACACTAATACCCAGATGATGTGGTATTAACAGACTTTAACCTTGGTTCCTAAATTTCTGAGAAAATGTCTTTCCATGGAAAAAAAATGACCTTTTATAAATTTCTAAAGAAATAATTTAATCTGAACAAACCCCTGAAGTTCAGAAGTAACATGCCAAATGTTATTAACTTTTCACAGATACATTTCTAGATAGGCTAAGGAATAAACGTCATTTAAAGAGAAATGTTTTTACACAAATCTATCCCGTTAATAAATATCATAAATCATTAATTTCAAAGGTGGGAACCTTGAAAAAAAATTTCAGAATGAGAATTAATAAAATAACTGCCTCATTGATAAAGTCTTACTACCCTGCTTTCTGAAAGAAAAAGTTTACACACCATAGGCTTTGTAGTCCGAACATTCAAGAGACAGCAACCAGAAGCTAACCCTCTACCCATGCCAGCAGGCTCACCTTTGCAGTTCATTGAGCCCTCTGGCAGCTGGAAGGCTGGGGTTTTGCCTTAGGAAGTTTTGTTTCAAATTGAGATGAGTGAGGTCTTGGCTGTAGAAGAGATTGGCAGGCAGATGTTCCAGGCTACAACACGAGAGGTCCACTGAGCTAATGCGCTGAGATGCAACCTAGAGGGGGATAAAAAAATAGTTTAATTTTAATACCATCCATTTATAACTACTTTCTATGGACAGAAATAAGATCATCCCATTTGGGACCAGACATATTATGCAGATAGAACTGTTAGACCAAATATAAACCAATGGAGTATTCACTTGCTACAAAATCGAACCAACTATGAGTACAAAAAAGTGGGAAACTGTCCCTGCCTGGAGAGTGCTTACAGTAACCTAGCATAGGAGACAGGTCCAAAGAGCACAGATGATTTCATCAGGTTTAGTGATATCAGTAATCTCCTACAATGTAGGAGTTTTATTCCTTATAAGAGGGGCAAGAGAAAATACGAAGCAACTATATCACTATGTTAACTACTAGGGAGACTGATACATGGAGATTACAGTATTATCCTTTGTATTCTTCTGTTAGTCTATGCACATGTGTTTTTTCATTTGAAAAAAATAATGAGGTCTCAATAAAAAATTTCAGTAAAAATCGGAAAAAAAGATGAGAGCAGTCTTCTCACTTTCCTTCCATTGTCAGTGTTCTACTAGGTGGTACACCAGGGACAGTTCTTCCTCTTGTAACCAAAGGATTCCCTTAACCTTTTGTAGTGGGCTGAATGGTAGTCCCAAAAATATACATCCATGTCCTAATCCCCAGAATCTGTGAATATTATCTTATATGACAAAAAATGTGATTAAGTTCAGGATCTTAAGGAGAACAGACACTTATCCTGGATTATCCAGGCAGGCCCTCAGTACAACTGCATGTATCCTTAAGAGAGAGGTAGAGGAGGTTTTGAGGTAGAAGAGAAGAAGGTGATGGGACCATGAAGGCAGAGACTGGATGATGTGGTTACAAGCCAAAGAACACTTGGAGCCACCAGAAGGTGGAAATGGCAAAGAATGGATTCTCCCCTGGAGTCTTTGCGGGGTGGGGGATTGACGTCTTGCTGACACCTTGATTTTGGACTTCTGCTCTCCAGAACTGTGAGAGAATAAATTTCTGTTCTTTTAAACCACCAAGGTTTTGTTCATTTGTTACAACAGCCAAAAGAAACTAATACGACCCTTTATCTTTTCCACAGTACTTATTATTTCATTCAATATGTTTACTGAATTGAATATCTAGTATGTACCAACTACTGGTCTAGGTAAGCACTTAATAAACTTCAGTAAACAAAATGAAGATCCCCGACCCCATAAAACTTACCTTACAAGTAAATAAATTATATGTTAAAAATCATTAGTACTACAGGAAAAATTAGAGCAGAAGAAAGGGGGTCAGGATTGTTGGGAAGGTGGTATGTTGTAATTTGAGAAGGTTGGTCAGGGTGGGCCTCACTGAAAAGGCAACACTAAGACACAAAGGACACGAGGAAGTTAGCTGAAAGGACTTGTCATGGGGAAGAACATTCCAGGTAGAGGAAGTAGCCAGAATAAGAGCCATAAGAAAGAAGTGTGCCTGGCATGTCCAAGGGAGACCAGTGAGAATCTGGGAACAATGACTGGTAACAAGGCCAGAAAGGTAAGAGGGGAGAGCGGACAGTAGATCCCGTGGGGCCTTCTAGGCCACTGTAAGGACTCTGGCTTTTAATGTGAGCAAAACGGTATGCGGGTAAAGGTTCTGAGAAATGTGACATGATCACCGACATACTATGCAATTTATGTTTTATCTGTGTCTGTGTCTAGACTGTAAGCTCCATAATGGCAGGGATTTTTCTGTTTTTTTTCACTGATATAACCCCATGCTTAGCACTTGGTAGGACCCTCAAAACATATTTGCTGGAAGAACGGCCACTGGACTTTTCCTTTCTCAGTCCGCCTCTGACCTACTTAGTGTATTCTTTCACATAGAGACAAATTCTATTTCAACTGAAGCATCACACTAAATACTCCCTTTGGACAACTAAGAGAAAATGATTAAATGTCAAGTTGTATTTGCTTCCTTTCCTCATTCTGACTGCAAGCTGTTCCTGATGGAAACAAGAGGGAGGAAACCACATTAACCAGGCTACAACAAGCAAGAACAGTCTTGTGGGAGCTGCAGCAGAACTAGAAACATTACAGTGAGAACGTATATTCAACATGTCATGATGGCCATGGGCAACGAGCTACCAAGGTGACCACAAAAGCTATCACGAGCTGTACCGCTGCTCGGCCCTGTGCCCTGGCAGCAGGAGATTAAAGCCCAGAGACTTCTGCCCAGTCCCACCTGGGAACATCAGGAATCCACCACAAAAAGAGGAGAACACTCTAGCTAGAAGGTTTTGCTTTTCCCAAATGAAAAAACTATGAGCTGGGCTATCCAAAGAAGCTGTGACCCACCTACACAGCAACTATTAAAACTAAGAACCTTCATCAAATAAGTAACAATAATAATAGTAGCTAACATTTAGGCACAGCCTCCCTTGTGATAGACACTCTTCTAAATGCTTAATATGTAATATTTAGTTTAGTCTCCACAACAACTCAGTGTAGTTAAGGACTAATCCCCATTTCAAAGACAGAGGTTAAATTGAGTCATAGAGTGAGCTCAAGGTCACATGGTTAAAGAAGAAGCAGGATCAGAGTCTGAATGACAGCCTACACTATTAATTCTATGCCACCAGGTCAGGGCCTGGAATGCAGTTCGGATATTACCAGAAGAGAGGATCCTCTAACCCCATGATAAATAATAACTAGAGCAAAAAAAATTGGCCATAGTCCCTAGTATAAGCTTGAGACTTAGAAATGATGATGAGGTGGTGATGACAGTGAGTCCTCCTCGAGAGAAGCAGAGGAGACCATCTGCTCACCACACACAGATTTCATAAGAGGCGTGCAGCCCTATGAGGGCATTAGTCCTTGACATCACGGGCTCCGCCCACTCCAATCTCACACAGGTGGGCGACAGCGACGCTACCTGGTAAGCACCGAATCAAATTTTTAAAGGTTACAGGAAAAGTGTAAGAGGTTATAAAAATTTGGAAACAAAGCAAAACAGGCACACGTTATTGCTTCAATCTTTGTTACAGAAAAGGACTTCTGAAGGATCTCACAATAAATGAAATCCTTTTAGCAAAAGCTACTGTACTCACAAATATCAAGACCATGAAAACCACAAATTTAAGGCTCAAGCAACTTGACACACAGGAGAAAGGACACAGGCTTAACTATATGCAGGTATGTAGGAACAATTCTACTTACTAGCTGTAAGGATTTGGATAAATCACTTCCATCTATTTGTCCTTCAGTCTCCTCATCTCTGAAGTGGAATAAATAATCAACTTAACAAGTTGCTGCAATAAGAATACTTTTATCATTTAAAAAAATCAGGATAGGCTCTGTAGACCAACTGTTCCTATACAAACATCAACAGCTAGAAGCACTACAAAGACTATAAAACAACTACAGTTTTATCCAATGCTCATTGCCATCTTGAGAAGTTATATGGATAAAGCGCAATCAAAGACAGACCATCAATGAATTACATATGAAGGACTCAAGGTTTAGATCAGCTCAAGTAACTGTGGCTTAGGAAATCAGTTCTAATCTGTATTAGTAACAACAAAAAAAGCTTTTAAGGCAGATAATTTCAAGTTAGTAAATCAAATGGAACGTTCCCCCCATGAACCTACATTCTCTGGGAGATATATTAAAACACACATGAATCCCAACCACCTGCTCAGGTTGTCTTCCTTTCCAGATAACATATAAAGAAAAAAGATCATTTAGCTCTCAAAATATTTCCCCCAAAGAACACTGTTAGGTGAAAATAAAAATGATAATATAAACAATAAAATTTTCAGATTACTTAATGGGCTTTCCCACATTTTCTAAAATGCTACTTAGCTTGACACTCTCCTAGGTCTTTTTTTCTTTTTTTTTTTTGCCTATCCTTCAGACACTTATGTCAAAAATTGTCTCCACTCTGAGTCTACCTCAGTTGCATTTCTAAGCCAATATAACTGTACTATCACTAACCTATCCCCACACCATGCTTTCAAAATTATCAACCTCCTTTGCAACAGGACTGCAGTCTGCATTACTCATATTATTTTGATGGCTCATTTAGTGGATAATCATTTTTCATAGGCAAGGGAAAGTTCACAGTAAAATTCATGTGATTTTTCTGTCCTCTATACTTTAGTAACATTTTATTTATCCTTATTATATGCACAGCATGCTGAAAATTTAGCAAAATAACCGAAAGGTTTGGTCAAAGTAACTGAAATAGCACAAATAATTTTGCTTGTATAAAATAAAAGATTGCTGTGAATGGGCATTATGAGTCATTAATTGCTCTGGCCTAGCCCTCAGTGGCTTGAGAAATTATGCCCCTGGCTACAGGGATTGTCTCTGGGGAGTTCGCTAGACTTCAGTAAACAATTCTTAACCTCAACTGACCTACTTTTAATTCTCACCCCTCAAAAAATGCTTTGGGAAGGCAATGAGGTGGGAGAATATAAACTGAGAATACAGTTAATCTTTATCAGCTGAGCACTCTAATAACTTGTTTCATTCTTATTATTACAATTTTACAGCACTTTGTATTAAACAAAATTTTTCAACTTTAATAAAAATTTTAATTTCCACGACTCCACAACATGAAATCATTTCTTTAAAAAAAAATTCTACAGAAAAGCCTTAGCTTGACCTCAGACCTTTTCATAATGACATCATCTCTTGATCCTTGTACTAATTATCATTTTATAAAATGTGTTTAACAACAGATGCAGAAAACCCTCCTATAAAATTAATTATACTATATACATTAATAATGTCCTAACAGGAGCATATCAAGCTACCAATATTGGACCCAGTAAATTCTATCTAGAACTTCAGTATCTTACCATTTCTTTACCTTAAAGGTTAAATGATACGAAAAAAATACAAGAAATAAAATATGCAAATTTACATGCCATTCTAAATTATTAGAGGTAATGAAATGGCAAATCAATGAACAAGCAACAGGAAAATCTGGAGAGGCTATCATTAAGGGTAAAAAATAAGAAATGAGATTCTGTGAGTGTAAGAGCATTCGTGGAAAAAAAACCCTATGATTTTAAGATGAGAGGCTGTAAGGTACCAGTTAAAATATAGTTAAGGGATCCAAAAATACAAGAGTATGAAGGCAGCTGCAGGCTGGAGAAGAAACAAACAAGACCTGGCTCATTGTTCAAGCCCCAGGCTACAACAATTCAGGAAAACCAATGTGGGGCAATACAGACTAAGAGATCCTCCTTGGCATCCCTGCCTCTCTTGCCAGGGGAGGAGTGGGGATGAGGATGAGGAGTGGGCATCCTCATGACTACCATGCTAACCTGAGTGAATCATTTAATATACATTCATATCTGCCTCCTGTGAACCAGGCACTGCACATGGTACTGTACAGATGCAGTCTTTGTCTTCAAAAGCTTAGCCTCTTGAAAACACAGACATCTTAACAACTATAACTCAATAACGTATGTGCAATAGTGTAATGAGTGTGCACACACAGCAAAGAACACAAACCTCAGAACTCTACGTCAACAGGCCCAGCTACCGACACAGAGTCCTCTCGCTTGACAAAATGAGCCATGTGTTCATAGGCTCTTCTGATGTATTCATCCAGTGAGCTCACTTTGTAGCCAGAACTGGAAATGTGGACCTGGCGCCTCACTCTTTCTAAGTCAGAGACAACTGTAAAGGGCCAGAAGAGATGGCACCAACAGCCTTCCAAAATCACAAAACAGTGTCATTCTAACAGTTATCTCCACTCTACAAACATAATCCCCATTGTGTTTCTCAGTAACAACAAAATAAAATAGAGCTCAGCTTGGGTGGAGATCAAATCTGAACTCAGAGTTCCTTCCTCATTTCCCTCTTGGCAACATATGTGTAAACAATCTCTTTAGAATGTTACTACCTGAGAATGTTTCTGAAAGTCAGGCAGCATTCTCTCAAAGATGGCGTCTCCTTGAGAAAGGAGAAGCGAACCACAAAACTTATATTCTAACTTTCTATTATAAGAAAAAATATGAATACATATTTGTGAAGTATGCATAAAACAAATGTACTTCACAGGGCCTGGTCTTCTCAAGCCTTGCAGTTTCAAACATTGACCTTGCAAAGGGCAGGAAATCTTCCCCAAGCTATATAGTCTCTGTTGTAAGATAAAAAAAAATTGTAACACAGCAAGGTTGCTGGCTCAAAGACAGACAGTTTACTGACTGATATGTAAAGATACTGGGAAGCCATGTAGGAAGAAGGAATGTTTGCTAAGATCAAGCTTTTGTTGGTGGATCAACTTAACCTCTTGAAAATTGCATTATGGAATGTCTATTGTTAAACTTGTTAAACCATACTTAGAAAAAACCCCACCTATGTTCTCTTCCTGTAACTTCTTGGTCTAGAGAATAAATGCAGGAAGAGAACCCCAATTCGTGGTTAATTTCCCAAATGAAAGGAATGCCTCTATCTTGAGCATTCTGGGAGATTATGCTCAGAATTAATGGGCTTTGAGTAATAGTTGGCGGCTCCATCACTCAGGGGAAAAGGGGTGACAAATCTGTGGGAGGCAAAGAAACACATGTTCAAATGGTTCTACTGTCAAAAATAAGCTACTTGGGGCCGGCCCGGTGGCGCACTGCTACAGTGCGCCGCTTGGGAGCGCGGCGGTGCTCCCGCCGAGGGTTCGGATCCCACATACAGACCGGCCACTCACTGGCTGAGCGAGGTGCGGGAGCAACACCGAGGGTTGCGATCCCATTGCCGGTCCCAGTCCGGTACGGGCGCGACACTGAGGGTTGCGATCCGTTGCCGGTCAGGAAAAAAGACAAAAAGGAAAAAAAAAAAAAATAAGCTACTTGTCTTGTACTTAATATCCCCCCCCCCAAAACAATTGATGTTAAGTTCCAAGTCTAACATACAAGAGTACTTCAAAAAGTTCATGGGCAAACAGTTAAAAGATACTAGGAATCTTTCCATGAACTTTTTGAAGTACCCTTCTGTCCTCATACAAAATCCAGTATGTTTAATATAGAGAGTCCATAAAATTTTTCCCAATTATTCCACTATTCCCTGCTTTATAAAATTATAGATTAGAATAGTGGGTAGAAGAATTTAACCCTTCAGATCAATTGGAGAAAATTCAATACTCTGAGAAAATACTGAGGACTCCCAAGATAAGTACAAATAAGTATATTAAAGGGAACTAAACTTTTAAAGATATATATTTTTTAATTGGTCTAAATCCTCAGATATAAAGGATTTTTACTTCAAAATATAAAATGACCAGATACAGAAATCTGGTTAATCTTATGTGCTAAGTTCCTGATACATCATTATCTGAGCAGTTTTCCAAGAATCAAACAACAATAGTTCCCTCAACATCGAAACCAACTTAATCTGCCTTGAATGACTCAGAAGGCATCTGGGATTCCTTAAATACCTCTTGGTCATTCTTTAAGAAGATAAATGATCAACGTATAGTGGCTAAGCTCAAGTGTCCTTTAGCAGCACACTCCAGTCAATAAACTCCTTGATACACCACCTTTTATTATACTACTGAGCTGCATGGATTCTGCTGAAACTCTGTATATGAAGTACTTTATTTTCATATTTTCAGTAAACTTTACTTATAGTCTTGTAGCTGTTACTTAAATCTTTGTTTTTAGTCCTTTTAGACCACCGTAAAACATTGGAAGTATGATTAAATAAAAAGAGCAAGGCAGAACTTACTGCATAAATCAGTGGTTCAATACTTTCTTTGTACCTCTGTTCCCTCATCAGCAAAATAAAGATGACAGTATCATGTCAAGACATATGATCTTTTGTTGTAAAGCCCTACCTTGTAGAATTGGTATGAGCAACTACCTCACAGGGCTACAACAAAATATCTAGAATAGTGTCTGCCACATAGTAAAAGTTACCAAAATGTTAATTATTGCTATGTGCAATATTGTTGTCATTACATCATCAAGTCAATATGCCGAAGTATGTTATTAACAAAATATACCTATCAATAAGCTGGAGTGGCGGGGGGGACAAAACAAAAATCTTTTTATTTTCATGCTGACCTCACAAATGAGTAATTAATTCACTTTGGATATCATGTCTAAAGAAAGAAAAATAATGGTCACACATTCTGGGCTGATCAGATGATATTTGCAAGTATGTCAACAAAAAAGGGAGCACCCAGAAGGGAAGCTACCAGATAGGGATCTGAGAACCAAGTGACAGAAGGGAATTGTTGGGATTACCTGAGATGCTTCACCTGAAAACAAACTGGAAAGGAGGGGATGGGCAGTGCAAGGGCAAGAGACCATGGTAACTGCAATAAGAGGTTATCGAATAGGAGAGGGAGTAGAACTACCTTGTTATATCAGAGAGTAAAACTAGGATCAATGAATCAAAGCTATAGGAATAAAGACTTCAGCTCACTTATGTATCGTAAGAAGCATCTTATCAGACACTACATATGTCTGAAAGACATATGACATATAGACATTGGAGGAGGAGGGAGTCTGGGGGTCCACAAGGTCTTTTTCAAATCTTAAATTCTAAGTCTCTGAACTAAGAGCCATTTAATGATGACTAGAATTCAAGGTTAAACCAAAGAATACTTTCAAAGAAAATACCAAATAATTTTTAGGACAATTATTTCAGAGAACTACAACAATTAATATTTTCTTTTCGGCAACTACCTTACAAAGGCCTTCTCAATCTTAAAATAACATGTAACTTTAAAATGCAGCTGCAAGTTCCTCCCTTGAAACTTAGATGTATTTTAGATAACATCATATAGACAAAATCCACATCTATTTATTTGAAAGCACTAATAATAATAGTTCAGATCCCAACCAACCTTTTTTAATGATTCCTGGGAAAATGTTTCCAGAGTTGCACCAGGAACATGAGGAACACACTTTCATTTGCTGAGGTCCTGACAATCCAGGCAGAACCTAGAACAGTGTCTGGCACAAAGAAAGGACAGAATAAGTGTCCTCTCTTTCTTCCCTCTCTCTCTCCAAGGAGAATAACAACCCTGCTAATTCCAACACAGCTGGAGAAATAAAGGAGGAAGGAATGAAAAGAGAGGAGGAAGGAAAATGGAGGTACACAGGATGAGTTTAAAATGGCAATAGCCTAAATATACAAATAAACAATGTTTCAGAAAAGCATGCTTCTTTTGTTATGAGATGGTAAGCACACTGGGTAACTTTGTTATTTGTATAAAATTATACTCTAAAACTTTGGAGAAAATAAAATAGTTTTAAACTGAAATAATGTAGAACTGAAGTGAAAACCTCTTTTACAGGAATATATTAACTAGGTTTTCGGAAACAATAGTAACCACAGGAGAAAAAGAATAGAAGGGATAAGCAGTGAGGAAATAAGATAGGGGTAGATGAAGCATAATTATAAATGTAAAGAGATCATTCTATCAGTTTTGATAACTTAATCACAGTTTGGTGTACAACAAAAATGAAATTTAATACAATCCAAAATAGAGTATTTCACCTCCAGCCTAAATTTGAAGCAGAATTTCTGAATTCCCTAATTTCATAGACTGCTACTTTATATCTCTAATAAGGAAAGATTCCATAATATGAATTTTTATATAACAAATCCATTACTATACTGGAAAATCAATTATAATATTTGGTAATTTATAGTCAAATTTCCACAAGTGAAATGGAATTAACAGGAAACAATCTATCCTGGCCAGCACTATTCTACTTTATCTTGTCTCTATTTTTTTTTTTTCTACACTGCTCAGACATCTGTGATATGATTATATTTCACAGGACATATTTCATTCCCCTTGAAATGAACTTTTCTTTTTGTCCTTGTAGTGAACTCCTATTTATCCTTCAAGACTCAGCTTGCCTGTTACCTCCTTGAAATCTTTTCTCACATCATCACTACAGAATTGGAACAACAGCAATCGGGTCAGGATAGGGGTCACATTTTTTTTTTTTCCTTTTTGTCTTTTTTTCGTGTCCGGCAACGGATTGCAACCCTCAGTGTCACGCCCGTACCGGACCGGGACCGGCAACGGGATCGCAACCCTCGGTGTTGCTCCCACACCTCGCTCAGCCAGTGAGCGGGAACCAGTCTGTATGTGGGATCCGAACCCTCAGCGGGAGCGCCACCACGCTCCCAAGCGTGCTATAGTGCGCCACCGGGCCGGCCAGGGTCACATTTTATAAGCTAAAATCCATGTCACTGAGACCCTTAGTTCTACTTCATATTGTACCATAGGCTTGCTAGACTGTCTTTGGTCAAAGGGCACTTGATTCTTACCTTAAAAATAGATATTCAGAACCCCATATTGGCCAGTCACAGGAAAAAAAAAAAAAAAAGAAAGAAAAAAATAGAATGGTTATAAAATGTGAAGTGAGGGTTTCCAGAAAAGCCCTGGACTCCTCAGTAGATGGTATAGAGAGAAAAGCTTCTTATCACTATAACCCTAATGTAACAAACTGCAGCACAATCCCTCAAGGACAAAGTGATATGCTAAAGCAACCCTAATAGGATCCTCAATCCTATTACAATAGAATGAGTTGACTCAAGTAGTTAAATATTCATTGAGTAAAATCTGGATTTAAGCACATGAAACCAAAAGTTCAACTGTGCTTCACCACATACCTTATTCTTACTTGATGTTAACTCATCATTTCATGTGATCTTTAATTCAGCATGAAACATGGCCCAGACTAGCCTATGTTACACGTGTTAAGGGTGAACCAAATATATCATGGCAACCAGAAGTTCACTGCAGTGACTTTTTTTTACCCAAGTCAGTGGCGTACAATTAAAATACTATAGTTAATACTGAGGGCTACACAGCAGGGGGGATGATGACTGTGACAGTCACAGTCACCTGCAACTGCCAGCAAGTTAGCCACCGATGTTACCACATAGAGAGACACATATAGAAAAGCTAAATGGCCCTTTAAGGCCTAAATTTGTAACACCGGGCTCATTATCACCATGTTATAACCAACTAAACTGGCCTGGTTTGAAGTCCTTGGAAGAGGTCATGCTGTGCCTTTTCCTTTCCTCTACAGAAGAGAACTAGGACAATTTGAAAGAAAAAATTCCTATTTTTATATAAAGCATTCCTAACTACAGGGCTCTATCACTTTCCATTTAGTCATTTTACTATCCAAATTCAAAACACTGAACTTCAAAGTGTGCTAAGTAATAAATTGTTTTCATCTTCATTTATCTAATCAATACTTGATAGCTCTATCACTTTCCATTTAGTCATTTTACTATCCAAATTCAAAACACTGAACTTCAAAGTGTACTAAGTAATAAATTGTTTTCATCTTCATTTATCTAATCAATACTTGATAGCATTCAATCTATCTGATGAAAAGTTAAAGAGCAACTCATAATATGCCCTTTTCCACAACTGCTGTATAGTCTTTTTGGTATCACATGCTACATCATTATTTCAGGAATAAGACACCTGAATCAATTCTCTTAATATTTGTAATCTGAACAGAGATTTGTAAAAATAATCATAATTACCTGAATTGCCCATTTTTTAAAAACACACATAGATAATGGTATTGCAGTTATATTTGTAATAAGAGTTCTCATCTTCTTCTAGAGTTACACACATACACACTCACAAATAGTTGTGGGTGAAATAACAGACGTCTGGGCTTTACTTTATAATAATCCAGAGGGAGTGGGGAGAATGTACAGATAAAACATGACTGGCCATGAGCTGATAACTGCAGAAGCTGGGTCACAGATATGAGGGTGTTACTACACTATTATCCTTACTTTAAATATTTGACCTTTTCCATAATGAAAAGTTAAAAACACACATACACACAATACTAAATCACTGATATGAAGCTACTTTTAATCTTCCATGAAATAAAGAAACAGACTTTAAAGTGGGATAATACAGTATCGCAGAAGTGACTAAGAAGTGACTAAATTAAGAATAAGATTTCTAAAGTAAAAATCAGACTGGTTATAGATTCACATTAAAAACTAACATTGAAAAGAATACACAGGATAACTCAACATGTCTAAAACGAATACACTCTAAAGTGAGCCAAAGATGAATGGCTAGGTCAGCATTTCTATGCTACTCCTATTTTTGATAGGAGCTCTTCTGTAATTCCTGTTCTTCCCTCAGCTACCACCCTCAGCCTTTTTACTTTACTGCCCCTCTAAACACTTTGAGAACATGCTAATACACGCACCCATGTTGAACAAACAGAACCCTTTTTTACACTGTGTAATAGGATGTTTACTGAATTTTTAAAGCATGCCGTGCATTAATATCTTAGGGATGACTTTACAACCAATATTGTAATCCTCCCAAAGGAGTTCCTCCACAATATCTACCACTAACACACACCCAAAATAAAAATTCTGAAGGGACTGCCTTGATATTATTACTTTTGACAAGCAATATATGTAATATAATAATATATAATATATAATAAGTGCTAAGACTAAGCTTAAAAATAATAAGTATATAAGAGCCTATCTTGTTATGACACATCTAATTAATAAACTTTTACAACGTTTCCCAAAACAAAACAAAACAAATTAGAACAAGGATTAACATTTCTCTAGTAGCTAAAATCCAGAAGCATAAACTGAAGATAAAAAGTCTTTCCTTTTAAACTACTTATCTAATTCATTTTAATTTAAAAATAATTGAACTTTGGTTCTTTTTATCCTGCTACCCTGACTGGGGTGGGGATGGTCCTTAAAAAGCAGAAATTCAGGTTATTTCTTTCCATTGTTGGTTTGTTTTTCTTTTAGATTCTTATCAAAATGAATCCTCATTTAAACATCAGGATGTAAAGACAATCCATTCTGTGAATGTTTTGTTTCTGAATATGAAGAAAAGAAAAGAAAAAGAAACTAAGTGTTTCCATAGTAACCCTGAGTGTGACTAAATTGTATAACTTCCTAATACCGACACATGAGGAAGAACAGACAACAACTGAAAGGGGAAGCTGAAAGCAGGATGGGCTTAGAACAGTCAGCCTTGTCCATTACAAACTCCCCATAGCACCGATAGTATTCCCAAGAGGACCAAGATTGTCACCCTGTTTCAGCAGCCCCAACCTACTCTCCTCTCCCAGGTTCCTAGACTAAAGGAAAAAACTGTCACAAGATTATCTCAACATAGAAAGTTTAAAGGGTGTGACCATATCTTATATAACATTCATACCTAAATAAGGAGTTCCTTCACTTATTTCTTCTATAATATCTAACCTCTTTAGTCAGCCCCTTACAACTCACATGCCCTTTAATTCACTAACTGTAACAACTTCTAAAAGTTTTTGAAATATATATCTGGTTTTTAAAATTGGAAAAAGGAAAGACACTATATTTAAAATCTGCATTTACTGTAGGGAACAGGGGGTATAATCACAATTTGTGATAATGGGCATGCTGCCAGTATGGATCTGGCCATCACATCTTAGGCACCAGTCAACACTTGTTCACAATTTGTTCTGTACCCCATGCATAGTCATAACCAATAAAAATAAATAAATAAAATAAAATACAAAAAAGATAAAAAATAAAAAGATTAAAATCTGCATTTGTTAAAATATTTTGCTCTGTGTTTCCCACCCCTAACTATTCAGGAGGAACTCTTCATTCTCCCATATGTCTGCCATCCTTAATCACTTTCCTCAAAAGGCTGCTGTGGTTGTTAGCAGCAAAAGGTAACTTGCTCAGGTAAACTGAGCACATGTATGTCATTAGCTGATGCAAATAAACATGTAAATAGATAATGCTTTAAAACACTGACTAATCAATGATGGCAAGAATGATGAACATAAAATTATTTTATTTGTTTAGTCAAAATTTAGTCAGTCATTCACACACACACAGACACACCTCTACTTGTTTACTTAGTATGTGCCAGTATAAGTTCATTACACAAGTATCTCATTACAAGCCCTAAATGGTAAGAACTGTTATTCCCTTTATCAGATTTTTAAAAGCTTAGAATTTAGAAATTTGGACAGCCACATAGCCAGTAAATGTACTCAAACTCTTTACCCACACATTATGTAGCTTCTCCAAACATTCAAAGCCTTTCTGAAGGGAAAAGAGGTTAAGGTTCTTATTCTAATTAATTCTAGTTAATACTAAGGTAATCTAAGGTAATTAAATTAAAGCTCCTCCTCCCTCCTGGAAATACACTTGTTTTAAGTATAAAATGTATGCCATATATGGATATGTTGTGTATGGATGTGTATGTGAATTATCTTCTCCATAGAGCTACAATACTCAGTACTCATGTATCAAATGCTTTCTAATGGCAATACAACAATCAGTAGCCGAGTCATGTGCTATCATATCACAATTCTCCCTCCATCTTCTAAATTCTCCCATTAAAGAGGTCTGATCTGTTCGTGAATCTGTTCGTGGTTTGAATAATCAAAGTGAGAGCCTTGCTGTAGATATACTATACTATTAGACCATGGAGATAGCATTATTAGAAAACCAGGAATATAGCAAAGAGTAATAACCAAGCTAATATTTGACATTTATGATCACTAGCAATACGTTAGAAATCAACATTTTTCAAACCCTATTTAAGAGAGAATTCATAACCTACCACTTGAGCTTCCTCTCTGCCCTCTCTTGGAACAGAAGCTCTTTGAACTCAAGAACTGTATTTCACAAGTTTTAAAGAGGCTTGCTAATTAGTACTATGGTTTCTGATTGAATTACTGGGAAGATTGTAGCTTCAAAGTAAAAACCTAGAAGTCATTCTTTATTTCTCCCTTTTCCTCATGCCCTATATGTAATTTATCAGCAATCCTGTCACTCAATCTCCAAAACACAACCCCAAACACATCTATCCATGTCTCTCCACTTCCACTGCAAAACCACCCTCACTTCCTGCCAACATCAACCACGAAAGCATCTTGATGGTCAGGCCTGCCTGCTTCTGTTCTTACCCTCTACAATCCATTCACCACCCAACAGCCACTGTCAGATCATGTAACTTTCAACAAGAAAACTCTTTAATTGCTTGTCAATATATTAATAATAAAATCCAAACTCTTTACTTTGCTCTGTAACATAAGACCCCTTCCTGCTCCAACGTCCCATCCTGTAACACTCCCTCATCGTAGTCTTAGGGCCTTAGTACTGTCTTCAACCTCTGCCTGGAAAGCTCCTCCCACCAGATCTTTGAATACTCAGATACTTCTTTCACTGAAGTTGAGGTTTAAATGTCCCCTCCTCAGAAAGCATTATCCCTCCCCCACCATTCTGTCTCACCATTCTCATGTCACCTCATATCATACCACTAAAATTACTTGCTATTTTCTTTCTTGTCTGTTCACTTATTTATCCTCTGTCTCATCAGAGTGAGCCCTACCAAGAGAGAATTGAACTTGTCTTTGCTGAAACACAGACCTGACATACAGAAGGTCCTTAGTAAATGCCTGCTGGATTTAGAACTTTAACTTACCAAAAAACTAGTGAAATCCAAATAAAGTCTGGAGGTTAGTTCAGAATAATGTACTAATGTTGGTTTTTTAGTTTTGTCAAATGTACCATGGTAATATGTTTGGGAAAGTGAATGAGGGGTATATAAGAACTCTCCATGCTATCCTTGCAACTTTTCTGTAAATATAAAATTCTTTCAAAATGATTAAAAAGTTAATAAGTAAATAAAAAATTTATTTTAAAAACATCAGCATCTCCATATAGGAAGAAATGTGCTTCACTTTTACCATAGTTTGGCATTTTATTCTGAGTAAAGCAGAGTAATAGGCAACTGACCTATTTGCTTTGAATCTATGCAACCACTTAAATATAAATACATATAAAAGCACAATTAAAAGTACAACCACTTACATAAAAAAGCACAATAGTACCTAATACTTGTCTCCTCACATTTGCAACCATACCAGTAATTTTAAATCAGCAAGACAGATGTACTTATCTCCTCTAATATCAAATTAATTCTACATGCAGGTCTGAAGGAAAAGTGTTATCTTTCCCATCTTCTTCCCCCAGGGGTTCCGCCCTATACATTTAGAATCTCCACTTGGTCGGGAGAAATCTCCTAAATCCTATCAGCGGAAACTCTGCCCATTGCTTCTTCTCTAGGAGGAAAAGAAACTAATGCTCCTACATGATACCACATAATCAGAGATCAGCTTTTACCTGATAATTCAAATGTGGCCAGTATGTCAAAAAGACTCTCTAGGGCCGGCCCGGTGGCGCACTGCGCTAGTGCGCCGCTTGGGAAGCGCGGAGGTGCTCCCGCCGAGGGTTCGGATCCCACATACAGACCGGTTCCCGCTCACTGGCTGAGCGAGGCGCGGGGGCAACACCGAGGGTTGCGATCCCGTTGCCGGTCCTGGTCCGGTACGGGGGCAACACTGAGGGTTGTGATCCGTTGCCGGACACGGAAAAAAGACTCTCTAGATACTATTTTCTAATTTTCTGTTAAGTGTCTCACAAAGTTATTCCTTTACTCATGGACTTGACAAATAATTACATCACACAGAAGTCTAAATCACACTGAATTTGGATAACAAACTGGATTATAAATTCAAAAATATGAAAGCAAATTTGGTTGTAATGCTCTTACACCCTAGAGAGGTTTCATCATTTCAGAAACACATCCAAAACCAAGGCACGACGTATTGCAATCCACCTCTTCATTTCACATGTAATTCTATAAATGAGATGTAAAAACCTCACACATAGTACTTGAAATATTAGCATTTATTTATCTTACTTTATCATGTTATTCTGGTTTCTATCACACACACACACACACAAAGGTATATTATTTCACAGGACACAGTGATCTTGTTTAATCAGGAGAATATAAAATGGTCACCATAAGATGGAAAAAATTAAACCACTCAAAAGGCAGAATAAAAGTAAAATGGAGATGGCACAAGATTAGACTGTTCATATGAAAAAATAGTCAGAGGAAGGGGAAATTCATAACAATTCTCTGGGCATTTTGTGGTTTTGTAGTTGTCTTACTCTGGGCCAGTCCCTTAAATATTCTCAATCTTACGTTTTTTACCTATAACATTAAGATAGTAATGCCAGTCTACCCACTGAATTTTTCTTTAAGTATAAACAAAACCTGGCAAATAAAAAACAATTTTTTAAAAGCTACTTTTCAGCCAAAATTAACTTTTAAAAAACTAAAAATTGCTGACAACTGGCAGCAACTGGGGGGGAAAAAGTGTGTGTATAACTGTATTTTGGAGCACGGTAAAGCAGAAAGCAACTTTCAGATGGCTAGATTCCTGAGTAAGTGCTTGCTTACCTTGGAGACTTGTCGCAGCCACCGTAAGTACTCTGTGAAAGTATCAAAGCAAATGTAGTAAGTCTGGCTTTGAGGTCCAGAGGAGCTAAATGCTAAACAGTGCTGGTGCTTTTTCACTTCTTCTACCTATAAAAGCAAGCAAAGAGAGAGGCAAAAACAAGTAAGACACAGAACCACTGACATAGTTCACTAACTATACCTTGGATCAGTGAGCCTGCACAGATTTGCATTTTTCCCTATATATGTTCCTCTTATTAGCTAAAACAACATCCCTGCATCTGACTAACCAATTTGAACTACAAGGAAACCAAAAAAGGGGAGTTTTATCTTCATGAGATTTCCCCACCACAGTGAAATTCTCTTCTTCCTGTTTAAAAATGGTCTAGACTCTCTTATTCTATGCCTTTACAATAGGGTGCTGGGGTTCTTACTTCCTCTTAGGATTTTTACTTAAGCCTTTACTTAAGGGACTTTTGTATTACTCTGAATAACAAGGTTTTTTTGGGAGGGCAGCTGACTGGTAAGGGATCCAAACCCCCGACCTTGGTGCTATAACACCACGCTCTAACCAACTGACCTAAGCAGCCAGTCCCTACAAGTTTTACAAAAACAAGGTCTTCAAGTATGTTAAATAAGTTTTTAAAAATTTAATGTGAAACAGATTAGCTTGAAATAAAACCCTACCATGGGAATTTTTAAGTCCGAATAATGCAGTCATATAGTCAAATCAAATTTCCACTCTTAAAAGGAGGAAAAATCCAAAGTAATGTGATATTATACAAAGTCCTATATTTATTTCATTTACAAAAATAACCACAAGCCAAGTCACAAAGAAAGTATAAAAAGTTTTCAAAAAGGTCAGTAACATAGTCAGTAACACAGACTATGTTCTTGGACCAAAATGCAATTAAATTAAAAGTCAATAATAAGGGGCTGGCCCGGTGGCGCACTGCGCTAGTGCGCCGCTTGGGAAGCGTGGAGGCGCTCCCGCCGAGGGTTCGGATCCCACATACAGACCGGTTCCCGCTCACTGGCTGAGCGAGGCGCAGGGGCAACACCGAGGGTTGTGATCCCGTTGCCGGTCCCGGTCCGGTACGGGGGCGACACTGAGGGTTGCGATCCGTTGCCGGACACGGAAAAAGACCAAAAAAAAAAAGAGTCAATAATAAAAAATCAATTTCAAATCCATGTATGTTTAGGAAATTAATAACACATTTCTAGATTACATGCTTTTAAACTACACAC
The DNA here is from genome assembly GCF_000696425.1 of Galeopterus variegatus. NCBI lineage: Eukaryota > Metazoa > Chordata > Mammalia > Dermoptera > Cynocephalidae > Galeopterus > Galeopterus variegatus. The sequence continues at coordinate 333,885 of NW_007726257.1, read as the reverse complement.
TTCTAAACTCATAGGTGAAAAGAGAAATAATTAAAATTTTAAAATTCATAGTACTAAACAATTATAAAAATACTATATATAAAAATCTGTGGAATGAAATAAAAGTAGAAATCTAGAGGCAAATTTGTGTTTTTAAATACTTATATTGAAAAAGAAGGCAAAAAATTAATTTGATCAGCATATATCTTAAGAACTTGGGGGAAAAAAATCAAAAACAAAAAAACCAAATAAACTCAAAGTAGGATGAAGGCAATGATAAAAAAGCAGAAATTAGTGAAATAAAAACCAACATAAAACAGAGAATATCCGCAAAGAAAAACACTAGTTCTTTGAAAAGTCTATTAATAAAATTGATAAATCCTCTGGCAAATCCTATCAAGAAAAGAGAAGATGCTTATGAATAATGTTAGCAACGAAAAGGTGGACATGGCTATACATTCACCAGAGATTAAAAAGAATATTACAATTTTGTTGCACATTCTTAGGAAAAATATATTTTACCAACATTAAATCAAGAAAAAAAACAGAAAGCCCAAATTGTCTTATAACCATTTAAGACATAGAATTTATATATCTTTTTAATTTCTCAAGAAAATATTAGGCCCATATGGTTTTACAGGTAACTTTTACTGAAGTTTCATGAAACGGATCATTCCAAACTCATCTGCCAAACAAACAAAAATGAATTAAAACACACCAACCTATTCTGTGAGGCCAGTATAACTAAAATCAGATCAGAACAGTAAAAGAAATGAAAATTACAGGCAACCTCAGTCATGAAGACTTATCTTTAACAAAATGTTGCATCAAAATCCAATAATATAGAAAAAATACATCAAGAACAAGTTAGATTTGCCTCAGGTAAGGAAAGATGGTTTAACATTATTAGAACTATAGAACCATTAATCACATTAACAGATTAGAGAAGAAAACCATATGATCATCCCCACAGTTGCAGAAAAAGCAGTTAACATTCACCACCCATTCGATATTCAAGATAAAAACTTTCAGTAAGCTAAGAACTCAAATAATTCACTTAAGCTGACCAAGGATATTTAGCAAACATCTAAGGCAAACTTCAGTGGTAATCATGAGATATTACTCTCAAGATAAGACAAGTATCTACCATTTCTATTTAACATTGTACTAGAGTCCTGGCCATTACAACAAGACAAAGAAAAGAAAAGGAAGAAAGAAAATTACCATTATCTGAATAAGATATGATTAGCTACATAGTAAACTCAAAAGAATCTATGGGCATCATATTGGAATAAACCAGAAAATTTAGCAAGATGGCATGATATAAGATCAATACTCAAAAATCAACAGTATTTCTATTTAAAATAATCTATATTAACAAAAATCAGGTAAATGGTTTCTCGGGGATGAAAAGGAACAGGAAGGGGTGGGAGGAAAGGAATACAAAGGAACACAAGGAAACTTTTGGGGGTGATGGATATGTTCTCTATCCTGACTGTGATGATGATTTAATGGGTGTATATGGCTATAAAACTGTATTCATGGGAGCATATGGTTACTGAATTGTTATTAAAATGTGCAGTTTATTGTTGCCAATTATACTTCAATAAAGCGTTGTTGAAGACGTACAGAAACAAAAACACTTGTATACTCACACAAGTATAAAATGGTACGACCTTGGAAAACAATTTGATATCACTTTGTATATGCTCCAGAGCCCAATAACTGCACTCTTACCTAAGTATGTACCCAAGAGAGGTATTGCTTAAGGAGGTCATTATAGGAATTCCAGATTGAATAGTTACTCATTGTGCACTGTGAAGGACTGTCTAACACTGTACATGATATTTCATTCTCTAAGCCCCTGCCCTTTAAATACCAAGAGTGTCCTCTTGCAGCAAAGATGTTGGTACACACCAAGCACTCCATCTACTTCTCCACATTTCCCAAACCCCTTGCAATTAAGGTGGAGTCATGTGACTAGTTCTGGCCTATGAGCTGTGGGCAGAAGTGGCATGTGTCACTACTGCATCTGAAAATACAAGAGCCAGTGAATGACCTCTTTCCCTGCCAAAGCAACAAAGGAAGGCTGCAGGTCCCGAATGTTAAATTACAAAAGAGCAGAGCCTCCATCAGGCTGGGTCTCTGCACAACTGTGTGAAAAAAGAAATGCCCACACCCTGAAGCCCACCAATTCATACTGGACACACAATGTGAGTGAGAAATAACTGTTTGGTAAGTCACTGAGATTTGGGGGGGGATCTGTTACCATGGCATAACTTAAGCCTCTATTAACTGATATACTGACTGTTCAATCATTTGACCCTCAAAACACTACTAAATATTGCCAAATGTCCCTCAGTCACAGTAACTCTAGTTTCAAACTACTGCCCTAGAAAGAATACTTGCATATCAGGAGGTATATCAACATAAGACTATGTCAGCAGCATTGTTTATAACAACAAAAAACTGGAAGCAATACAAATGTCCTTGGTAGGAAAATTGCTTAAGAAATTATGGAATGTTTACAGAGTAGAACATTACATAGAAATGAAAACCACATAAGCAACATGGAATATTATTATGAAACATAATATCAAGTGAAAAACTTCAACCACAGAAGACCACATGCAGTACAATACTATTTTTTTTTCCTTTTTGTCTTTTTTACTGACCGGTAACAGGATCGCAACCCTTGGTGTTGCGCCCACACCACGCTCAGCCAGTGAGCGGGAACCGGTCTCCACATGGGATCCGAACCCTCGGTGGGCGGCGCTCCCAAGCGGCGCAATCTCCAGTGTGCCACCGGGCCGGCCCACAATACCATTTTTATACAGATAAAAACAAGCAAAATATCAACAAGCATGATAAAACTTATTTCAAAAAAGGATGAAATGAATACACATTCTAGGACAGTAGATACCTCAGGAGTTAGGGGAGGCAATGGAGCAAGCAGATGTGAAGAGAATACAGGTAAAAGAAACACTGGTATTGGACACACTGCTAGAGTTCCTAAACAGAGCAGTAGGTTAACAGTTATCCAAAGTGGTATGCTTCATAATTTAACAAATACTGAGTAAAGTATTAATCAAAATACATTATTATCTAAAAAATGTATGTCAAATTCTAAAGGATATAAATAAAACTGTACAATAAGTAAAAATGTATCCATTAAACAGATATTTTCCAATAAATTTTAAGAGATTTATTTAACAAAGCCATTTATTATTTGAAAATGCACTAGAAATATATCAATTTGATACTGTAGCAATTATAGCTAGGTTATGACAGATCTATCTCACACCTTATTTCTAGCTCTTTTATATATACATATTCATTTAAAAAAAAAAAAAACCTTCCATTTACTCTCAGTTTTTCCTTAAAAAAGGAACAGAATAAAAAAAGGAATACACAGGGGCTGGCCCAGTGGCGCACTGCTGCAGTGCTCCGCTTGGGAGCGCAGCGCCGCTCCCACCGAGGGTTCGGATCCCACAAACAGACCAGCGGCTCACTGGCTGAGCGAGGTGCGGACGCAACACCGAGGGTTGCGATCCCGTTGCCGGTCCCAGCCGGTACGGGCGCGACACTGAGGGTTGCAATCCGTTGCCAGACACGAAAAAAGACAAAAAGGAAGAAAAAAAAAAAAGGAATACACAAACATTAATGAAAGCTCATATCACAAAAAGTGAATTATTTTTCCATAAGTTGGTCAACAGGTTTTTAAAGACTCAATTTTTCGATGTACTCAATTATTTCTAAAGGCATAACACAAAACCGGTTTTGCAAGGTTTGCTTGTGAAAAGAGGAAGCTATTAACTTTCAATTCACTCAATGGTAAAAGTCCATCCAATAACCTGGAAAACAGGGCAAGTCTCCAGTTCTGAATGAAAATGCTAATTATAACTGGATCTTCTGACCTTATCTAAACATTCCATGTGATTACCTGCCTCTGCCTCTCTCAGCATAATAATCTTTCTATCTACTTCACATATCAAAAGATTTTTCACCCTTCAAGTTCTATCATCACTGCTACCTCTTTCATTCCAAAATTCTCTGTTCCCCATACAAAATGTAATCTTTCCTTCTACTAATTTCCCAAGGTACTTTTCTGTACCTCTCTTAGAGCAGATGTTGTTGTGTCCATCCTTCATCTCCTGATACTAAATTACAAACTATTCAAAGGCATGAATGGTGACTTACCATCTTGGTATTTCTGGGGCAAAGGATATTGAATAAATAGTTATATTAGATTTGCCTATGCAAACACCCAGCATCATACAGAAGAAATAGATTGTTGACCTAACAAAGCATCAAACATCAAATATGCTTTTTATTGATGACCTGTGGGGGTACTACTGATGACTAATTTTTGAATAAGCCATCCAAAGGACAAAATATTAAGTAATAAGTATCAATCACTAACTCTTTAATGCTTAGACAAAAGTTAAGGAGCAATGGTTTCAAAATAGATGAATGAAATACATCTAAATGTACTCGAAGCCTGACTAAAAGCTATTTTTGAAAACAATCAAGTATTATTAGCCTTCTTAGAACTAGACTGTATAAAAGTAGAAGGGAAAAAACTGAGACAGGCTATTTACTCACAAGGAAAGACTATAAAGAAGGAGTGTGCTACGCAGCAGGTGAACAATAAAACCATTTATCACTACACACATCCAGTCTTATCATCTTCATTTATAACCCCTGGAACAGATCAGACATTTGTCGATTTAAAAAGGTTTAACAAAAAACTGATTTCTTATTGTTCTTTATATTGTCCATCTCCTGCCTCCTTTCCCATGCCCATTCAGGAGGGAAAAATGGCAAAGAAAATATTTGTTTAATATGCTCCCAATTTCCATCACCCATCTTCTCATCCAAATCTTCCTTTCCATTTATTAACAGATTATATCATCTAAAAAATCAAGATATATAATTATGGAGATGCTACCCCAATCAACACTTGGATTTTATAATTAAATCTGGCAAAGAAAAGAACGTAACATATTCCCAAACAATCTGGTTCTTTTTGTTTTAAAATGTTAGGAATAAAATAGTTAACATGCCCAAAGAAAAGCAGCCAGTAATGTCAGAAATACCTGTCAGCTGTTATTACATGTTTTCTCTGAAATGAGTAATACTTTTCAGGATCAAAATGTATGACTAGCCATAGCAATACGCTAAAAATGCTAACACTGGTCACCAAACACAAACAAATGGAGAGGTAAATAAACAGAGATACAAGGGAAAGTGTGATCAAAGACTTCAGTGCTAGAGAGTTCTAAACTCTCAGTAAGCATGTGTGAATGTTCCTAAGGTCATGAACTTAAGGATCAGTATACTCCACAACAAGACACATGCTCAGGACATCAAGATGTTTATCAAGCTGTCTACTAATAAATAATAAATTTATCATCTACACTCTAAAACATAACAGTGAAATTCAAGTAGGCGTACTTTCAGTCCAGTAAGTAAAATGCATGTACTAATGAAGCAAAAATCACAAGGGACTCATGTGAGCCAATGGCACTGTTATTTTCCACAACTCCACCAACCAACAATGCCTATTGGTGGAGCACAACAGGAACTGAATAAAACCTTGGATGAGTCAAAAACCATCTATCCCTTATTGATGAAACAGCTCAAAGTCAAGTCCTTACTGATGATGGGAAACCTGTTAGTATTTTGTTTTTTCTAAACTTACTTTTCCACCAATTAGTGGCAGAACATGCATCTTTCCAGTCAAGCTGTCTTTCACAGATGACACTATCAGGCAGGTCCCACACAAGATGACTTGGCGTCTCGTCCATCGGTTCACTGGCAACTGCATTTTGCCTTTACGGACATTATACATTCCTGAGAGTTGAATCCGTTCAGAGCTAATGGTGCTGTGAGGTTTTCCTAAAACAAACACAAGCAAACATGTTATTCTTAAAGAAATGAGCTTTTTTCCCTATTCATCCACATACCAGATAAAGTAACTGGACAAGAGAATAATTATAGAGAAACAACTTAATTTATAATTGAGAGAGTATGACAGCTGTAGGAACAGAATTACAGTAAGAACTACCACATCTACTCCACACATACATTTTAATATTAAGTGAAGAAGAGCCTATTCCTTAAAATCCTAGGAAATGACTATTTTTACTCCTCTGTTTTAACCCAGGTCTTACTTTCTTCTATATCTTTCACAATTTAATTTTACACTTAAAAGGGGATGACTTCATGATTTTTATGGATGACTAGAGTTAATTTAAATACACTAAGAAGGAAATACAACAGAATGAGATAGGAAAATAACATTCAATATCTAACATTTAATGAGCTAATTGGTCTTAATGGAATTAACTGATAGTTTTCCTTCTACAGATATTCAATGTATATTTACTATGAAGGAAACATAAAAAATGAAAGATTTTTCTAACAGGAAAATACTACTCCACGACCACAGGATAAGTTCTCAAAGATAAACCTAACAGCAATTCATGAAGGATGGGTACAGCAATGCTTGTGATTCATGGAGAGGAGGCACAGAGACAGAGAGACAAGCACAGAGACTCAGAGAAATGTGAGAAAGACCTGAAGAGTCTTCATTTCCCAGATAGAAATGAATTTGGCAGAATTAACGTTCAGGCAAGTCCTATCAATTTAATGGGAAAACTACTGTAATTTACATGACAGAGTTGTATAAAAAACAAGAAAACTATTTTCCCAGTTCTAGATATTGACTATATAATATCAAAGAGTAATGAAGCCCATGCTCAAAAATAAATAAGGGCTATATGTCCCATAGTAGAATCCCAGTCAGAGTGATGTATTTATTTGGAAGTTCGACTAGTTGCCAAGGGCTAGCAGAAGAAGTAAGTTCAAGAGAAATTATATTCAAAAATTAACATAAATGGGGCCGGCCCGGTGGCGCACTGCTACAGTGCGCCTCTTGGGAGTGCAGCGGCGCTCCCGCCGAGGGTTCGGATCCCACATACAGACCGGTTCCCGCTCACTGGCTGAGCGAGGTGCGGGTGCGGCACTGAGGGTTGCGATCCCGTTGCCGGTCCCGGTCTGGTACAGGCGCAACACTGAGGGTTGCGGTCCGTTGCTGGACACGAAAAAAAAAAAAATTAACATAAATGTCAACTAGGTTTGACAGGTTTCTAATACCCATTAGACGGGGAACAGGAAGAGCAACAGCATCAAAAACAGATCTCAAGCCGGTTCCCGCTCACTGGCTGAGCGAGGGGCGGGCGCAGCACCGAGGGTTGCAATCCCGTTGCCGGTCCTGGTCCGGTACGGGCGCGACACTGAGGGTTGCGGTCCGTTGCCGGACACGAAAAAAGAGACAAAAAGGGAAAAAAAAAAAAAAAACAGATCTCAAGAATATCCAAACAGTGTCTAAATCCTCCCAATACTTACTTTTGGGCAGAGATGTTAGGAAGTAACAAAACCAGCAGGTTTGAATTTCAATTTCTATTTCTCCCAGTATATTAACATGTTTTATAAATACTTCGCGCTACCATAATTTTGCTGGGGCTAGGCCAGAATGAAGTACAACAGTGATTCGGCTATTTGAACCAGGTGCTCAGCAAACAAGTACACTGACAGCTCACAGTAGAAAGGTACTGCGTTGTTTGTCTACCACAAGTTAGTTTTCCCACAAATGAGTAAGAAGCCCAGGAGACTACTCAAAACATACGTGACTTGCCACGGGTTGCCAGTGACGGATCAGACACAGTCATTCATATGTCCCACTCTGCACAAGTTCATTTACACACAGAGAGGAAGATGCCTACATTTCCAGTCTAAGAGCTCCATTGTATATGACAGACTCTCTACTGTAGAGAAGTAGGAGAGAAGAAAAGACTCAGAGGAAAAATGAAGAATAAGTGGACTAGAAACAATGAACAACAAGCAACAGGTTTCCAAAATGCAATCTCCTTAACTGTAATAAACTAACATTCCCTAACAAGAGATCTGATATAAACACACACACACACACACACACACACACACACACAAATGCAAAGCAGACATTTTATCCAGCAACATCAGAAAGTGGCTTCAAGGACAGCTGTTAACCTGTCACATTTACTCAGATATGTGAATAACTAGAGACTGGAAAAAAGGAGAACAGAGGTATGTAAGGGACAACTTTCAATTCTCCAACTCCATATACATCCTACAGAAAGCTCCAAAGCAAATCACCAGATAACTGAACTAAGGCCAAAAGGGATCCTTAAGAGAAGAATATGAATACATCAACAGAGACTGGATTTTTATTCCCTAGTCAGAAAAATTCCCAAGAGTTCTAAATAGGCATAGAGCTACATGGTAAGATCAGCCTGTCCTCGGAATGCCCTAAATAGTCTGAATCAAATCCCTCTCGTCTTGCTCTGAGTGAACTTCAATATCTTTGTTGTCTGTTCCCTCCTTGGGTGTTCCACATCAGACACACTCTCATGACTTGGCTGTGTACCAACTGGGCTCTGGGGAATATGGAGATGAACAAGGTAATACATACCTTGGGCAATCACCCAGGTGCACCCTCCATTGTGTCAGACTTCTTTATTCTATGACACAAGGAATTATTTTAGCTCTCCCTGCCGATTCTCAAAATTCTCAATTCAGAGGAATTCCAATTGTCCTATGCTCTAATAAATACTATCACCAAAGTAACCAATGTCTACCAGTTTCGAGCTGGGTCAATTGTTATACCTTTTACTTTAGAAATGTAACTCTAATTCCCTACAGGTTTAAGGCATTTTTATATGATCCAGGAGAAAATATAAACAGCAAAAGCAAACGTTTCATCTGAGACAGATATGACTACAACAGAGAGTGATTTTAAAACATACTTATAAACTTTCTCTTTTTTACTTATTCATTTGGCAAATGGTAGACAAGGTGATCTACACTAGCCTATTTAAAAAACAGACACTAGCCCACGAGGTGGTTAAGGCCAACTTGCAGAAAATTATAGCACGATGCTAAGGGATCACACTAGGGCCTCTGGGTCTTAACTACTTACTCAAAACTCTGTCCCACACCAAATTAACAATCCTTACTTCAGGTAGTGTTGGGGGGTGGGGGGCAGGGGGAGTCTGAAGTGTCCACTGTAAGCCAGGCCTATGATAGCAGATACTAAGGACATCAAAAAAATGTCCTCTGCACCAAATCATTTAAAGCATTTCTCAAAATGTGGTTCAAAACCATGTTTCTCAGAATCATTTGGGTTTTTATCTACTACAACAGCCCTACAGATTTGGATCATTAGTAGCCAAGACCTGAGAGCTGCATTTCAGCAACCACCATCAAAGACTTGTATGTTTTGTGGCCATAAATCTAAAAAAATAATGATCTTCAAGTCATTCCCTGCTATGGTTCAAATGTGTCCTCCAAAAAGCATGTGCTAAAAATACAATCTCCGAATCAACAGTGTTTGGAAGTGTAGCCTAATGGGAGGTCTTTAGGTCATAAGTGCTCCACCTTCATGAATGGATTAAAGCTGATTACAAAAGGGCTTGAGGCTGCGAGTTCAATCTCCTGTTTTCTCTCCTGCTCTCTTGCCCATCTGCCTTCCGCCATGAGATGATGCAGCAAGAAGGCACTCATCAGATGCAGCCTCTTGGTCTTGGACTGCCCAGCCTCCAGAACCATAAGCCAAATAAATTTCTTTTCTTTATACATTACCCAGTCTCTGGTATTCTGTTACAACAGCACAAAACAAACTAAGACAGAACCCTAACAGAAAAATGAACAAAGATAAATAAACAGGAAGTTCACATATTAAGTATAAGTAGACAAAAACATATCCCCCAAACTGCCACTGGTAATAAAATAAAATAAAAAATTAAATTACCATTTACAACCCCTCTAATTGGCAGATTTAAAATGACTAATATCTAATATTCCCTGCTACATAAAGTTTTAGGGAAAGAAACAAACTTCTCATACCCGCTGCTGATGAGATACATTACTACAACCTTTTTAAAAGGCAATTTGGTAATACGTAACAAAAGCCTTAGTTTTTGTAATCTCTTTTCAACTTCAAAAAATGTAATCTAAGAAAAAAATTTAACAAGTTAACAAAGACGTATGCTTAAGTATACCCAGTGTAGTTTATTTATAGTGATAAAACATTAAAAACCTTACTAAACATCCCATGAAAGGAAATTGATTAAAAGTAGGATGCATTCATAATGAAATCCAAAGGAGTCATTTGAAAAGGCAGTATAGATATGCAATTACTGACCTGAAAAGATGGCTATCATAGAATATCAACAGGAAAATGTCCATTTTAGACTATAAGTATGGCATAATTCCAGCATTATAAATATATATAATTTCTATATAAATATTCATTCAAATATCAGGAAACATAAAGCACAAATTTACAGTTTAAAAATATGTCCACAAATTATTTTAAATTCTTCCCTTCAAAAGTTGGAGCCTAATTCCACTCCCCTTTTGTGTGGAGTGCACTTAGTGACTTGCTTCTAATAAACAGAATGTGACACAAGTGACAGTGGCAGCTTGTAACTTCTGAAACTAGGTTGTAAAAAGGCATACAGCTTCCTCCTTGCTCTCTTTTCTAGGGTCACTCCCTCTGGGGAAGCCAGATGCCATATCATGAGGATACCTACACAACCATTTGAAAAGGCCAACATGGTGAGCAACTGGAACTTCCTGCCAACAGCCAGCAAGGAACTGAGGCCTTCACCAACAGCCACGGGAGCAAGCCCTATTGGAAACAAATCCTCCAGCCACTGTCAAGTCCAGAGAACTCCAGTTCCTAGGACATCCTGACTGCAAATGTCATGACAGACCCTGAACCAGAACCACCCAGCTAAGTCACTCCTGAATCCCTGACTCAGAGAAACTGTAAACACAGTAAAACTTTAATACCCTAAATTTCCCTAAAAGAATCTAAAAAAATTAGTTCTAGAACTTTGTATAAACTAGGGAGGCTCTACTATAACCAGAAAGTCAAAAACAAGAATGAAACGGCCTATCAAGCAATCACAGTTTCTAAAATGTTAGAGTAGAAATACTCAAGATAATACAGCACCAAAAACTAGGAAAGTTTGATCACTACATAAAGTTAATGGAAGAATTTATCATGTCCCTGGAGCTGAAAATGGTTGGGAATGAAGGAAAACACTCAGCTCTCACCTCACCCTCTTTACCTTTAGAGCTCAGACTGCTAAAACTCTAAAGCGTGTTTCTTATTGCATATAAATCCTTAAATCCTTCTTGACTACTACCAGTGACAGAAAGAATAAATTAAATTACTTGCCTAGGGCCATTTCAAGAGCTAGAAGAAGGAATGAAATGACCATAAGAGGTCTAGAGATCGGAGCACTAAACTACATCTGGGAATTTTGACTCAGAGCTGAAAAGCTAAAGTATCTCAGCAAGCAGCGCTGGCAGGACCTCTGAAACAGATTTAAGACTAGTTGCTTTCTAGCTAATGGAAATGACAACCAGCTGCTAAATAGATTTGAGGAGGGCTAATTTATGCATCAGCTCAAACTATATAAAGCCATCTACCCAGTAAATCTTGCTTCTTACTGACAGCTATTCTACTTGATTAGGTTTATATAATCTCCCAAATTACTGTGGACCCTTATCCCTGGCAAATTTCATGCCCTGAACCTTTTTCTAATCTCTAAATTCTTAAATACCACTAGAGCTTATAATTTCCTTTATAATATTCATTAAATAGTACCTGAAAAATGTGAGCTACCCCTTCATACCCTTAGAAGATTCTGTAAACAAAGAGCTAAAGTAATTTCTTTTAAAAGGATGTGGATGTGGATGTGGGTGTGGATGTGGGTGTGGGTGTGGAATCCACCTAAGAAAATTCTCACATAAACTCTGGTAAAATTATCATGAACTTTTAAAATATGCAAAATCAAAGTAATAAAGATGATACTGTAATGCACATTTGTGTAATATATAGCAAAAGATAATAAATTAAAATGCTAAAAGGAAATGCTGAATGAAGACCAGTTACGGCAGAAGGCCTCAAACTTCAGCATGCACCAAAATCACCCTGGAAGGCTTGCTAAAACACAAATTTCAGGGCTCCACCACTGCGAGTTTCTGATTCAATAGCTCTGGGTGGGGGCTCAAGATTTTGCTGATACTTCAGGTATGGGGACAATAATTTGAATCCACCAAATTACAGTGTTAGGTTAACAATGTCATCTTGACCTAGTGGATCATCAGCATTTGGTTGATTAACCTTGACCAAAGAAGCAGGTGAATCAGTTGGGGGGAAGATGAGAGTGGCAAGCACAAGGCAGAATGGACTAGGCAGATGGACTAGAGAGCAGGTGCTGCCTTTTCCACTCCCCTCCTTCCTTTCCCAATCTCCCTTCCTCACAAGGAGCTATATTCAGTTCTCAGACATCTTTAAAGTTCCCTCCACTCCATCAACAGATCAAAATTACCCTTTAGGTGTCCTAAATAACTGATACTGATGTCTCTTCTTCGGATGTGTGTTTAGAGAAAGTATCTTTAAATGTTACAATTTTGCATTCATAGAGAACACAGCCCTTCCCCCTTTGTGAGCTTCTTCAGCTCAGTTCCAGGAGCAATATATGGTTAGTTGGTGCAGCCTCCTGCTACTAACTTCATATCTGGCAAAGAAAACACACTTCAAAATTTACAAATCAACCTTTGCTTCAATGTCTTCACCATCTGTTACTTCCCTGGAATGGTAGTATCACATTTCCTACCCATAATTTCACACAATACCTTAAGAGCTTTTACAGCATTCTCTTAAAGTTTTCTTATTTGATGAGCAACATATTCATTGAATGGAACAATCACTGAAACAGTTTCACTAACTTTTTATTGTTGTCATTTCCATTATAATGGATGGTAGACTTGTTCAAGGCCATAGGTTTGTTAAGCTTCTGCCATGTTCAATATTCTTAAGTTACCTACAACTTCTATTTTCTGGCTAAAAATCATCACTTTGGCAGACTTCAGCATTTCCATCACCTGCCTTCCCAGCTGGCTTTATTTTTGTGGTACTTTCTACACAGAGAATGTCACAGGCACAAGAGTTAAAGTGTAAAATGCGGTGAGTGAGGAGAAGTAGCTGAACTTAGCTGAAACTATGCAGCTAGTAGGCAGCAGGTCTCAGGGTAGGCTTACTTCAAATTTGGACCTCAGAAAAATTACCAATAACGGGCTGGCCCGGTGGCGCACTGCTACAGTGCGCCGCTTGGGAGCGCGGTGGCACTTCCGCCGAGGGTTCGGATCCCACATACGGACCGGTTCCCGCTCACTGGCTGAGCGAGGTGTGGGAGCAACACCGAGGGTTGCGATCCCGTTGCCGGTAGCAACACCGAGGGTTGTGATCCCGTTGCCGGTCCCGGTCCGGTACGGGCGCGACACTGAGGGTTGCGATCCGTTGCCGGACACGAAAAAAGACAAAAAGGAAAAAAAAAGAAAAAAAAGAAAAATTACCAATTACTATCTATCATGAGGCTTTAGAAGCATCAGGAATGACTAAATCTTAAATCTAAGAATGGCTGAGATCCACTATACCCCTATGTACTCTTAACTGCTCACAAAAGATATATTCAACTACCTTCCCTTTAGATAAAAAGTGTGACTGTGTCACAGGTGATGCCTACTGCTGTGGGTGTGGAAATCAGGATGATGAAGCTAGACAGCTCCACAGCTCCAGCTGAGTCAAGTTTTCACCATGACAGACTTTCATGAACAGTGTTGTGATGTTCCATCGAGGCACACACACACACACTCCTAAATAAATAGAAACATAAAAATTCTAAAGCCAAGCATGAATGGTTTTTGAATAATCTATACCACTGTTCCTCTCTCCTAAGACACACTGAAAAAACTGACTACATTTCAATTTCCTTTTATGCAAAGAACGAACTTCAGCCAAGATGACATCATAAGATTACAAAGAACAATGTCCACATAGTCATGAGTTGCAATGTGATTCAAAATTCTTTTCCACAGTCGTTATCTCTTGGAGGTGGGGTGACCGAGTCTACTCTCCACTTTATAATACACGCTGACATTGTTTAAATTTCACTTTTATAAAAAGATTTGAAGAGCAAAACACTTTCTAAAAACTTTATTTTCTACTCCTCTCTCCTGCATTAGATAATATTTAGTTAGCTACCATTTTCCCTACAAAGATTACATTAAAAGTTGGGACTCTAGATTCAGAAGTTCTAAAACTGACCTTAAAAAGCTATCTTGTAAAAATTTAGCTCAGAAATGTCTAAAACTCACCCATTCCAAATAGATAACTATCCCTCAACTTGTTAGGAATCTCAAGAAAAAGATAAAACTTTCCACACTCAATTCCTATGACATACCTATAGGAAAACTTCAGGAGCCTTATTTTAAACCTTCTCAGAACCACACAGAAAAATCCAGAGTTTCTACTTATTTTTTTTTTCCAGTTATTATTTATAAACACAGACCCCATCACCAAAAGTTTAAAAGTAAAAAAAAAAAAAAAAACATAACCATGAACCCACTATCTTCATAATATTTTAAACATTTTGGCAAATTTTTGCCTATTTTTAAAATCTATGTATCTTTTACATACTTGTAATCATAACATACACATAATTTTATATCCTGCTTTACACTTTTCAACTTGTATCACACACACTCTTCCAAGTTCTTAGTCATTATATCTTAGAGTCCATAAATTTTCATAGATGTACTGATTTCCTCATTGTCGATGATTGTTTCTGATTTTCCCCCCTCTTTAATGTTACCAGTTCTTTCTAGCCAGTGGTTCTAAATCAATTAAAATAAAAATGAGAAAAAATAAAGATACTTTCACTACTGAATATTTTTCCCACAGGAGTGAGCAATCTTTCCAGACCCACACAACTACCATAACAGAAGTAGGTTCCACATTGTTGATACCAGTAGTTGTGTTTGAGTAAGACATTAAGTCACTTCTCTTTAAAGAATGATTAAAAGAAAATATAAAAAAGAGGGGGAAAAAACCCTACAATTTTTCTGGTATAGACCTTTGTATTTGTACTTAAACGAATAGCATTCTAATTTCTCTAGCACTCTATATTGTTTTCCTCTCTGCTCCCAAACTCCCCAAAAGAAGTTTTTCACCAAATGGGAAAAGGAAGAGGGAGAGGTTACTCTGCCATAAATGGTAACTAATTGTAACCATAAGAACAGCAAAACACTTAGCAATGGATAAAAAAGCATTTCCGAACAACTACAATGAAAAGAAAATAGATGCAATGGACTATCAAATTTTACTGTGCTTGTTATCATAAAAGCATATTTAATAAGTCCTTCAGATCTAGGATACTGATTTAATTCCTTGATGACCAAATCTTTTACTCAGAAGTAAGTCTTTTGTATTTCAGAGGGTTCTTATAACCCCAGAAACCCAGTCTTCCTGGGCTTTGGAGTTCCTCCAATCAATCCCATCCCTTGGCTTGTAGATTCCAGAGTAGGCCAAGTACATGGATGGTCTGCTAGGTCCAAAGCCTAGCACAATATCTGATAATACTAAGTGCTCAATAAGTATCTGTTAAAGAAATAAATATATTCCTATATTTAGGCCAACAAAAACAGCTGCTTCTCAATATATACAGCAAATTACTAAAACTATACAATTTATAATTAGGTGTCTGGAAAAAAGGTAGCATAGGACAAAATGGGTGGCTCAAAACAAACTTTCCAGCTTTAACAATCCTTAATTTTTATAACTGAGAAAATCATTTGCCTAGAATTATCAGCAAAATATTTGTCTTTTTTTCTAGAAACATAAGGAAACGGTTTTTTTTAGGAGAGCAGGAATATTTTCAGTGGGCAAATAAGATATCCAGCTGAATTAATTATAGTATATATACAGTTTAAATAACTAGCCTGTCACTATTTTCATCATACAGTGTAATAGGAGCATGATAAGAAACAGACACATATGGGGAAACTTCAAAAAGTTCATGAAAAAATGGAGTTAAAAAGATAAAAATAAAAAATATAAACTTTATTTCTCAATATAAGCTCCATCACATTCAAGACACTTTTGTAAGCGATGATACCAACCACCTCTAAAGAACTAAGGGTCCTGGGAAGTTAACCATGTCAATGAAGTCTTTTCTACATTATTAACTGAAGAAAAATGGGTACCCTTTAAAGATTTTGTAAGATTAGGAAACGGAAAGAAGTCACAAGGAGCCAAATCAGGACCATAAGGTGGATGCCTCATGATTTCCCATCGAAAGTCTCATGAAATTACCCTTGTTTGATGGGAGGAATGAGCAGGAGCTTTGCTGTGGGGTAAAAGAACTCCCTGGTGAAGCTTTCCTGGGCATTTTTCTGCTAAAAAATTTTTTTTTTCCTTTTTGTCTTTTTTCGTGACCGGCAACGGATCGCAACCCTCAGTGTTGCACCCGTATCGGACCGGGACCGGCAATGGGATCGCAACCCTCGGTGTTGCGTCCGCACCTCGATCAGCCAGTGAGCGGCCGGTCTGTATGTGGGATCCGAACCCTCGGCGGGAGCGCCGCCGCACTCCCAAGCAGCGCACTGTAGCAGTGCGCCACCGGGCCTGCCCTTCTGCTAAAATTTTGGCAAACTTTCTCAAAATACTTTCATAACAAGCCCCGATGTTATTGTTCTTTGACCCTCCAGAAAGTCAACAAGCAAAATACCTTGAGCATCTCAAAAAACTGTTGTCATGACCTTTGCTCTTGACCAGTCTGCTTTTGCTTTGACTGGACCACTTTGACCTCTTGGTAGCCATGGCTTTGACTATGCTTTGTCTTCAAGACTGTACTGGTAAAGCCATGTTTCATCTCCTGTTACAATTCTTTGAAGATATGCTTCAGGATCTTGATCCCACTTGCTTAAAATTTCCATTGAAAGCTCTGCTCTTGTCTGCAGCTGAGCTGGTACAACAGTTTTGACACCCATCAAGTAAATAGTTTGTTCAACTTTAATTTTTCAGTCAGACGTGTATAAGCTGAACTAATTGAGATGTCTGTGGTTCTGTCGGCTATTGATTCTGCTATTAATCATAGGTGCTCTTCAATTAAGGCAGGACCAAGATTAATTATTTTCCTCACAAACTGATGTGGATGGTCTGCCACTAAGGGCTTCATTTCCGGCACCGTCTTGACCCTTCTTAAAACAAGTTATCATTTGTAAACTGCTAATTTCTTTGCACATTGTCTCCACAAACCTTTCATAAAGCATCGATGATTTCACCATTTTTCCACAAAGTTCACCATAAATTTGATGTTTGTTCTTGCTTCAATTTTAGCAGAATTCATGTTGCTCTGACAGGAGCTCTTTTCAGATTGATGCCTTATCCTCTTTAGTGTTTCAAAGTAGATCTTGTTCAGACATAACAAATTAGTATGAGTTTCTTTTGGTGCAAAAAAAAAAAATTGAAATCCATGCAGTTTTTTCATAATATGGTTTCCATGAACTTTTTGAAGGCCACTCATATATAAACACTCACACAAAGTAGATATTACAAAAGGACAGGTAACAGAGATCACATCAGAAAAAAGGTTAAGTGAGAAGTTTGTGTTTACAACAGGAATAATAGTCCATTTATCATTTTTAGTATCTCTGGAAATTAGAAAGCGAATTTTGTCTCTAAAATTTGCTGACAATAGGAGAGTGGTATTTGCCAGCTCATTCTTTAGACTACAAATAAAGTGACCAATGGAACAAAAACTTTTGAGAAACATGAATTTCCAGGAGCCTTAGATTTAAAGAAATTTAAATGCCAGCTCTTTATATTCACTGTGATCAATAAAAGCAATATGTTGTAATGAAATACAATTTGAGGTCATCCTTTTTAATCCTAAATTATCAAAGAGAAGTTTAAATTTTAGTAGGACAACAAATTATGAAATGTCATTACTCAAAGCAATGCAAGAGAGTTTGAAAGGAATGACTTAGGGGCCGGCCCGGTGGCACACTGCTACAGTGCGCCGCTTGGGAGCGCGGTGGCGCTCCCGCCGAGGGTTCGGATCCCACATACAGACCGGTTCCCGCTCACTGGCTGAGCGAGGTGCGGGGGCAACGCCGAGGGTTGCGATCCCGTTGCCGGTCCCGGTCCGGTACGGGCGCGACACTGAGGGTTGCGATCCATTGCCGGACACGAAAAAAAGACAAAAAGGAAAAAAAAAAAAAAAAGAAAGGAATGACTTAGAACAAGCACCTGCAAACTTAAATCCAAAATCATAAAACAAAAGCTTCATGAAAGCAAAATACATTTAAAAAAAATTTTAATATGAATGCACCAAAATTACACATGTTATTTTGGTAGAGAGTGGCTAGATATGCAACAATCTATTCATCTTCCTGGACACACACACAATAACTATTTTTCTTAGCCTCTCTTGGAATTTAGCTGGAGCTACACAACTAGTTCTGACCAACAAAATGTGCACAGCAATATACATGCCACTTGTAGATCTGCCTATAAAATGGCCCACAGTATCTTCCACACACTTTTCACCCATTGACCAGCTGGAAGAAGATGGTCCAGAGGATTCTGAGGAGACTTCTGAGGATGGGTGAGCCACAAGACAGAAGGAGCCTAGGTTCCTGAGTCAATCGAAATGGAGCTGCCTGACCAGAAACATTAGCAATGAACTTGACCATGAGAACAAAAGGAAGTTGCATTATGTTAAACCATAAGATCTGTAAGATTGGTTGTTGCAGTATCCAAAATTTCCCTAACACAGTTAATATTGAAGTCAAAATCTCACCCTCACTGTATCTGAAATAAACTGCTATTGTACGTACCCCAGGAGCAAACTTCTAGAACTGAAAACACCAATATTCATAAGTTGTGTGCTAAACTTCCCACCCTTCTGACATATAAGCAAAAATGGATATAAACATGCTGCCTGTCACAAGGGAGGGGTTCCTGGATGTGATTCTGGCACGCTTCTTACAGATAACCATATTGGGCAGCCAGTTCTCAAGTAAAAGAGTGATTCTGAACAGCAGCTTGAAAAGCAGGTGAGTGGCTCTGAGGTTGCAAATAACCATCTTTCACTGAAAATTAGTCTTGGAACCCTAAACTACTGATATTCGTTGCCTAGGGCTACCACAAATTGGGTGACTTAAAATAATAAGAATATATTTTCTCACAGTTCTGGACTCTAGAAAGCCCAAATCAAGGTGTAGATGGGGCTGGTTCCTTCTGGAGGCCCCAGGGAGAAACCATCCCATGCTTCTCTCTAGTTTCTGGTGGTTGTAAACAATCCTTAACATTCCTTGGCTTGTAGCAGCATAATTCTCATCTTTGCCTCTGTCTTCACATCACCTTCTCTGTGTGTATCAGTGTGTATCCTCTTCCCTAGGATGCCAGTCATTGGATTTAAGGCCCACTTTAATCCACTATGTCTTCATCTTAACTAATTACATCTGTAAGACCTCAAGGTCACATTCTGAAGTTCTGGATGGAGAAGGATTTGGGGACAGCAACCCATTACACTACTGATCTCTGATCTAAACACAAGTTTAATTTTCTTTGATTTAACAATGTCTTTATTTTTAACTCAATAATTAAATATTTATAGTACCTCCTTTATTCAGTATTGCCATAGTGTTTTTTCCATACAATGCAGAGAGAGAGTATTCAGTTTACAAGAAAACTTAATCACTAATATCACCTGAGATCAAGTAATTCTTGTGAGCAGAGCTCCAAATTGATTGCTAGGCACAATAAGGCATTTTGATTTTTAAATGTTAACGGCAAATGTCCCAGAAAACAAAATCACCTGACTCTAAGCAGCGTATCTGGAAATTCAAACTCCTAAAGATGCATGAAACATCCAGTATTTTTGTCGGTAGCAGGGCAATGTCTTGGCTAAAGCCCAATATTCAGTGTATTTACGGTGCCAATGTTAACATTTCAGCTCTAAGTAAAACAAGCCTCCTTGTTTATTTAACTATCTTCAAGAGAAGCTCTTAGCACTCAAAAAGGAACTAAAAACCTAAGATTAACCCTGCAGACCGTCACAATCTTACATATTCAACAATTTTACATACTTTTGCAACCTACTCACAACTCCAAATTAAATAAATTAAACTTCAATTAAATAAACCAACTAGTTGGTGAACTACAATGTCAACACATGTACAAAAGATCTGCATATTAGCTGTACAACACTGAACAGAATATAATTATTTAGCATACATCTAGAGTAAAAAAAAGATTAAAAAAAAATAGTGTCCCAACATTCAATTACTTGTAAGATGTGCTGAGAAATGCCAATAAATTTTTTAAACACATAAATGTATTCAAGGATATCATTATAAATCTATCACTCTCACTCCCTTGGATTAGCAACTGCATATACATAAAAACAGAAAAGTCACCCTCAATCTTCTCCACTCCTCATAATCTTCAGCGAATTTTATCAGCTCTATCTCCCAAATACATCCTGAATCCAACAGCTATCATCTTTGGCCTATAGAACAACACCTCCCAATCAGTTCCCTTGATTCCACTCTTGTAAGTCACTGTGGCAGCCATCCACAACCCCCTGCTGTGGACTGAATTGAGTCCCCCCCAAAAATGCATGTTCTAGGGCTGGCCAGTTAGTTCAGTTGGTTAGAGCGCAGTGTTATAACATCAAGGGGGTTTGGATCCCCATACAAGCCAGACGCACATGCTCACACACACACAAATTATGTTCAAGTCCTAACCTCTGGTACCTGTGAACGGACCTTATATGGAAATAGGGTCTTTGCAGATGTAATCAAGTTAAGATGAAGTCATACTAGATTAGGGTGGGCCCTAATCCAATGACCGATGTCCTTAGAAGAAGAGAGAAAAATAGACAACTTATACTTGTGCTACTGCCCAGCCTTTCACCTACAAAATAGTATATAGCCTGAGTCCACATTCAAGTATACAAGTGAAACTCAACCAAAACCAAAATTGCGTGATTTTGTTCATGTCTCAGGTGTTGGTTTTTAGTTTCCCTCACGGTTTTAGGAAGGAAGAAATGTCTTTAACTTAATATATAGAATAGATTTCCCATAGTTTTAAATACAAGCTAATGATAAATGTATTCACTATCACTTTAAATATTGATATTAAAGTTTAAAATGAGAATTAAGAAGGCAGGATTGGATTGGAAGTTAGAAAAACTGAATTCTAGACCTGACTTTGCCACTAACTAGCTTTTTACTTCCCTAGGCCTTTATTCTCTTGAATGGGAATGGAAAATGGGAAAATCAGATTGGATCACCGGTTTCCAAACAGCGTTCTCAATGTATTAAGTCCCCTACTTCCCTCAACCCAACTCCTAATAAAGCAGTTCAGTTTTTAATTTATTAAATAGGCGTCATTTGCATAATAATTCATTTAAAGAAAGGGCAGAGGGAGGAGGGACAGGGGACACGACCGACCCTCCGGATTACCTGATTATTAAGGGTCTTTCTTGATACAAAGTTCTAGTTTTCTATGATATACATATTTACCATTCCTCAGATTTTTTTTAATTCTTCATCTATACTTAGGGGGCTCCTTCGTGTTCCTTATTTTTGTACATAATGGTGATAGTTCTTTTAGTGTAAGTACACCTTCTACCGGTGCTATTTTCTTCTGTAAGAGGGCAGAGGGACTATACCAGCTGTGTCTCTTAGGTATTAATCATTCCTCCATAGAATCTGCTAAAATCAAGCAAGTTTTTTTTTTTTTTTTAGAAGATGACCGGTAAGGGGATCTCAACCCTTGGCTTGGTGTTCAGCACCACGCTCAGCCAGTGAGCAAACCGGCCATCCCTATATAGGATCCGAACCTGTGGCCTTGGTGTTATCAGCACCACACTCTACCAAGTGAGCCACGGGCCGGCCTAAAATCAAGCAAGTTTTTTTTTTTTGTTAGGGGGGGGGCGGTAAGGGGATCTCAACCCTTGGCTTGGTGTTCAGCACCACGCTCAGCCAGTGAGCAAACCGGCCATCCCTATATAGGATCCGAACCTGTGGCCTTGGTGTTATCAGCACCACACTCTACCAAGTGAGCCACGGGCCGGCCTAAAATCAAGCAAGTTTTTAAAGATCAAAGCAATGATCCTTCCTACTAACCCAACTATGGCATTACAATTAAGGATAAATGGTGAAGAGTTAATATTAACGGTAAAAGGAAAAACATGACATTTTCTTTTTTACTACCTTTCTGATGCTTCAGTGTGTATATATGTCTTCAGATATACTCAACTTTGGATAGGATGAGATATTCACAATACTTCTAATTCTGAGGTTTTTCTCAAATTAATTATTTGAAGCCCTTAAAAAAATTACATGCTTATGACTTAATTTCCACTGTGATACCAATTCATGCCTTGTCTCCCCAAAAGTAATCTCCTCAGAGTAAAAGAGAAAGGAAAGAAAAGAAAATTCAGTTATTTTTTGTTTGCAGCAACAGTTTTCTTTAAAAACAGAAAGATGGTGGTTTCTAGCTTTCATATAAGACATACTTTTAAAACTTCAAACTTGGAAACATTTAGTATTCTAGTAATCACTATTAAATTTCAATTCATATTCAATTCACTTCTATATAATCTACATGAGCATCTCTATGTTGCTCACTTTTATTTTTTTTTTTTATTTTTTTGATGACTGGCTGGTATTCACTTTCAAATTCTTATTCCTCATCAGTAAGCACACAAGACAGGTTTCAGCCCTCAAAAAGCTTATAGTCTACCAGGCAATTACAGTATAACTTGAGAGAAACTATGATATAAAAGTGCATGAGATACTGATTCCAAATAAAAGTGATTATTTTAGACAAGTACTTAGCATAGAACTATTAACAAGTACCTATTTGCGTATAATTAGTGTGATAATTACATGATTACATGCATGTGGAATCCAAAGTATAGATTCATTACATCAGACTTTCAATTTCCCAAATTTGTTATCTCCAGCCCAGTCTCCTTCCTGGTCTTCTTCCCTTAAACCTCAGCTTCCTTATGTCCAACTGTCTACTCCATATCTCCACCTGAATGGCTCCTCCTGCTTTTCTAAGATTAACTCATCTTCCAAAAAGGCAATTCTGTTAATTGGCGTCAAAACCCAAGGCATCTTCCTCGACTCCTCTCTCTCAAGCACTCCAGACCCAATCCAAGCTCCACCTCTGCCCTATTTTTAAAATACATTCAGAACCCAACCATTTATCAACCATTTATCATCATCTACACTGCTAAATGCACTACCATCTTCTGTCTCTAGGATTTCTTCCATCACCCTCTATCTAGTCTTCCAGCTTCTGCCCCTGCCCTACACTACAGTCTAATCTCAACACAGCACCCAGAATAATACTTTTAAAAGACAGATAAGATTGTGTTCACTCTTCTCCTCAAAAGCCTTCAATGACTTTCCAACTCAGAACAAAAGCCAAAGTCTAATAGCCTAGTAGGTTCTATTGGTCTGGCCCTCCATTAGTTTTCTGACGTACTCTCCTACCACACTTGTCCTTGCTCACTTCTTCCCAGTCACACATGGCTCCTTGTCTCAAGGTGTTTGAACTAGTTGTACCCAATTATTCTGACCCCAAAATATTACCCCTGGTTATTTTAGATAGACGTTCCCCACCTCCTCCTCTAAATCACTAATTTCTCAGGCTAAAGAATACATAAAACTTCTATACTGAGTCTGTGTTTTCACATTTGGAATTTGGAGCTTTCCCACATTAGCAATAATAAGCAGTTTCAAATGACTTCTGTATTCCTAGCTATTGGTACTTCACACTAACAAAATTATTTCACTATTTATCAAAGAGTATGAAAAAATTACACCACATAGTAAAATGAATCTACACATTGTTTCATCAGATAAAATAAAATCTGACAGCTATCAAGCAGGGAAAAAAAAAGTCCTAAGTCAACAGAGTAGTAAGGGAACACACATACACACAAAAAGCAAACAAAAATCTAAAAATGAATTAACTTATTTTCATAAAAGCATGGATGTCTTAAAATTATACTGAAAGTACGGATTACTACTATAACTACAAACTCAATTCTGATCAAATCTCCTTTATGGAAACCTTACTGGAAATTATTCAAACCTTTTGTTTAACAGAATATTTTCGAATCTTAGAAGACTATCGACAGGAATTTGGAAATTTGAAGAGGAAAGACTTTTTTAATTATAGTAATGAAATTCATCCTATATTATTCTAATAAAACACATTTTCTCTTAAAGTCTATATTTAAATCAGAAAACCAATCCTTACATATCCTTCAAGGCCCAGCTAAATATCTCATATCTGTGCCTTTCTTTATCTACCAAATTAATTTCTCCCTCATCTGCCTTCCCATAACACTTCACATATACTTCATATTTAAAGCATGACTCAAATAATATTAAAATAACCTTTCTATCTTTTGTGAGTTTTAGGAGGAGCAAGAATCATGTCATTGACCTTTGTATTCTCAGAGAACCTAGACCAATGACGAATTTACAACAGGTATTCAATGAAAATCTAAACAAAATAACTGAAATAACTAGAGATAAACTACTTCTAGAGATAAGAAAATTTCAACTTATGTATAGTATTTCCTAATGATTAACTGGATATAAAAAAAACTGCCTCAATTACCTAAGATATAAAAGCAATATAAGTTGAAGAAGATAAACAGCTAATAAACTATTCAGAAAGGAGTATGTATTTACAACCAACCAAATCTATTACATAACTTGCCCCTCAAACACACAAAAAATTAAACTTAAAACTTTTTATATATTTTTTTTCCTTTTTGTCTTTTTTTTTTTTTCGTGACCAGTAACGGAATCACAACCCTCGGTGTCGCACCCGCACCGCGCTCAACCAGTGAGCAAAAACTTTTTATATTTTTAGGAGCAAAGAAAAATTAATGACTAGCTATGGAAACAAAGTTATATACTACAGTGATCAAAGACAATTAAGCATAAAACTTTCTGAGACCGTGATTATGATGAAACCCATGCATTTCTTATGCTAAATCCAAAAAAAAAACCACTTTCGTTTTCCACAATTACCATTGTTAATTGTGACAAACTCCTTTACGGCAGCATTACTAAGTTTTTGACCACAGGACTAGCTTTCCTACCCCAAGGTTCGAAGAATGAATGCTTTTTATTCACTCAGCTCTTGTTTTATCAGCCTCTCCTTATCTGCATCTGCAGTCTTACCAGAGTCATTCAGCTTGCAGGTTAAGCTGGAGAGGAAATCTCTCCAATCCTGACATGAGGGCAAAATGTTGCTCACCACTGAAGGTGAATGCACGCTGCAGCCATTCTAGTGTGTCATCTTACACGACTTACACACTGGGCTTTGTCTTCACCACACTGGACTCTCACACCCTCCCCCTCCCACACAGCAGAAGTAGAATTCTGGAATATACCACTAAATCAACTATTTCTAAATGTCCACCTCAGAATAATTCAAGTACATACAGTAAATGTCTTTGTCCTCTTTTAGTTTATAAGCTATGTGAGTACAAGAATGATATCTTCTTATTTACAGTTCTACCCTGGAAATCATAAACTTTCAAACAAATGCTCAATACATACAACTGAAATTTACCTAAAATTTTAAAGTAGCCCCTTCATTTTACGTCCTTGAGCTTTAAAGTAAATACAATTAACAGAAAATACAACTTGCTCGACAAACTAAGACTGTATGATTAATAAGGACTCTCCTTCATCATCACTATCTCTTATATTTTTCCAATAACTATGTAATAAAGAAGGTGTGAGTTTCCTTTTCATATAACAAAAATGAAAATTATCTTGTGGTCACATCCTACAACAATCCCTAAAGACTATTAACTTGAAAAAAGAAACCTAATAGTATCTTCATCTTACAGTAAACCAGAAAATTTCATTATAAAAGACAGGGAGGGGCTGGCCTGGTGGCGCACTGGATAAGTGCGCCGCTTGGGAAGCGCGGCGGCGCTCCCGCCCGAGGGTTCGGATCCCACATACAGACCGGTTCCCGCTCACTGGCTGAGCGAGGCGCGGGGGCAACACCGAGGGTTGCAATCCCGTTGCCGGTCCCCGGTCTGGTACAGGGGCAACACTGAGGGTTGCGATCCGTTGCCGGACACGGAAAAAGACAAAAGACAAAAAAAAAAAAAAAGACAGGGAGGACAACTTATTTATAAATAGGATTTTAAACTAAAAGCTGGCAAATATGGAGTAAATAACATACCAATTTAAACTAATTCCTGATTAACAGCATTCTCCTAAGGTTGTTATTTCTTGGAGATTCCTCAGATAGTTCTGACTCTCTTCATCTTATCTCCTATAGACAACACTTTAGCTCATATAATCCCAAGTAAATTTATAGGGAAAACAAAACTGTATTTAAGAGCTTTAGAGTTGAAGAATATAATGTCATACTAAGATGTGAAGACAAAGTCCTGTTCAAATAAATAAGAAATTATAAATTTTAAAACAGATGTCAAGCTAATCCTCAAAGATATAATTTCAACACTGCAAACAACATTTAGATAGCCCAATTACAGAAAGTAATACACACACAATATACCACAAAATTCTTATCGCCTTTTTTATTTTTCTACAAAACGTCTGCCTTGGAAGTAATATCTATCTTTCAGACAATAGGGGTTTTCTCAAAATCCTAGGACCAATAAAAATAACAAAACAAAAAATCAATGAACCAAACACCAAGCTATCCTGAAAATATAATACTTGTTCATCAGTTCCACTGCTATAACAATTTTTATGCCTTACGCCTTTGAAGAAAAAAAAAATAGATGCAGGAGAAAAGAAAATGTACTGATGATAAATACTAGGAATAAATAACATAGAAGATTTCCTTTCCTTCCAAATCTATCAATAAATCATTCCTGAAATCACTATAAGAAATAAGACTAGAGGGCCGGCCCGGTGGCGCACTGCTGTAGTGCACCACTTGGGAAGTGTGGCGGCGCTCCCGCCGAGGGTTCGGATCCCACATACAGACCGGTTCCCGCTCACTGGCTGAGCGAGGCGTGGGAGCAACACTGAGGGTTGCGGTCCTGTTGCCAGTCCCGGTCCGGTACGGGGGCGACACTGAGGGTTGCGATCCGATGCCGGACACAGAAAAAGACAAAAAAAAAAAAAAACAAGAAAGAAATAAGACTAGAAGGTAGAAATAGAAAGGAATCAGGTGATAGAAAGTACTGATTTTCCTGACAGACTTACCTAGATTTTATCTACAATTCTCTGTTTTCCTATGTGTGTTCATAAACACATCCAATGAAGACATCATAGGTAGAGGATATTTCTTGTGTTCAACATAAACAAATGACTTCTCAGAGTAAGAACACTATATAAAACTGAGTTTGAGTTTTTGTTTTGTTTCATCTGAATAGAGATGAAGCAAAGTTCATGGGAAGGCAGAAAAGCCAATTTGTTTGCAATTTAGAATACTACAACAGAAGCAGAATCACTATTATTTCTATTAAAAGGGAACATATTAAGTCATTTAAAATTATTTACAGAAGACTGAATTAGGTAAAACATTTTGAAATATTTTATATCCTGTGATTTGAAACTTTAAAAAAAGCAATGCTGGCTATCCATTTGGGGGGAAGGGAGGATCTTGACCTCTACCTCACACAATACATAGATATAACCATAAGAAAATATCTTCATGACAAAGATTTCTTAAATAGAACACAAAAAGGAATAATGATAAGGAAAAGATAAATATATTAGAATACATTAAAACTAAGAATGACTGCTATCAAAAGACACCATATTAAGAGAGTAAGAAAAAATGTAAGCGACAGTATAAAAAAAAGATATCTGCAATAAAAATAACTAGCAAATGGCTCATATTCAGCATATATAAAAAGAACTCTTACAAATTTTATCAGGGGGGATAAAAGGAAGGCCTCGTAAAAAGTGGACCAAAAAACCAGATCCCCTGCCTCCCCAACACACACACCTCCACACCCCACAGATATGTACAGAGCTCGAGAAAAAGTGCTTTGCTTTAGTTACGGAGAAATGCAAATTAAAAATCACAGTAAGTTCACATTATACACCAACCAGAATGGTTAAATTTAAGACCAACACCACCAAGTGTTACCAAGGATGTGGAGCAATAAGAAGCCTCATGCATTGCTGGTGGAAATATAAACTGGTACAACCTCTTTAGAGCTGCTGGCAGGATCTACTAAAACATGAATATCATGGGACCCCATCCATTCCATTCCTAGAGATTTACTCAACAGAAAAACATAGGTTAAGTGTGCTAAACGATGCACAAGAATATTTATGGCGGCATTATTCGTAATTAGGAAAAAAACAAAACAAAACATTAAAACTAAGAATGTCTACTAGAAACAACACAAGTGTCCATAAACAAGAATAGTATAAACTGTGGTGTAGTTATACAACATAATGCCACACAGCAATGAACTCGTACCTGCAAAAATATGGATGAATCTCACAAACAACCTTAAGCAAAAGAAGTTCAATACAAAAAGAGTATATATGATACAGTTCTATTTCTAGAAAGCTCAAAACAGGCAAAAACTAATCTATAGGGTTAGAAATCAGGAAAGTGGTTATTTTGGAGGAGGAAGGTACAGGTAATAACTAGAAGGGGGCACAAGGAAGATTTGGGATTCTGACAGTATTCTATTTCTTGAGCTCAGTGCTAGCCACTTGGTGACATGTGCACCTTTCTGAATGTATGTTATATTCTAATAAAAGACTTAATTTTTTTTAAAAAAGTAATCTGATGTAGAAAACTAATAATGAGCAAATTTTTAAATGAAAATTTCCAGTACACAAAGTATTTAAGACCAATAATATATCCAGAGAGCACAGTCTTCCAGAACTAAACATTTTGAGATTTCTAAATGAGTTTAAGAGAGACTTTTAATGCATAAAATAAAAAACAAACGATTAAAGCATTAGGCAGTATACACCCTCTATTCTCCAGCCTACTATACAAATTCACCTTCTGTCACTCACCTTATATTCAGCCCTTACTGAGCTTCTCCTTCTCCCCAGTCCTAACATTCAATCCTTTCCCTATTTGCCCTATCATTTTGCCCTACCATCCATCCTACTATATTACCTAAAATGGCTTTTCTGAACTCCAATCTGATTTTTCATATGGATTCCAAGACTGAACTCCCCCACCCAAAAGGCATAATTAGTAGGTTTCTACCTAGTTTATACTCCCTTAGACATCTTTACACATTGTCATTTGTCTGCCCAACTAAGACCTAAGCTCCTACAGAGGGCATTGTCTCATGTATTTATACATTCTCAGTGCCTGGCACACAGCAGAAAGAGGGATAAAAACATACACGTGTGCACTTTTCAGAGATGGTTAAGATTGAGACCAAATTACGTTCAATTCAACCAGTATTTATTAAGTGCTTATTTTACCTAAGACATTAGCCCTAATTAGGAGATCAGAAATAAAGCTGGATCCAGCTGCATTTTGTAGTCCATGTCTTGCTATCTCTCTCTCTATTCTATTTTAGTTTGCCATATAATGTTCTGAAGCCACAGATACTATAACTCAGAACAGTTTCAATCTTCAAATTATTGTGTTTAGAAGGGGATTAATCCCCACATGCTCAGGCCCCACTTTGCTCTTTTTCTTTCATGGAATTGAATCTGTCCCCTTCCCTAATGTCCCCCCTCTAAGAAGACTTGGCGTCTTCTCTCATTTCCTTCCTGGACTGCTCTACTGTTCTCTTGCTGCTCAGACTAGGCTCCACAGTTCCAGCAGACTCACCATTCCTCCCTCTCTCTGGGCACACAGTCAGTCCTTTCTCTTAAAAAAAGCTGACTTTTCTTCTTTTCTCTGGGCCTCTCTTTCCATGAACAACTGGAAGAAGGGGTAGCTAACACCCCCCTCTGCTCATTCCCCCAGATCTTCTTTGCTACTGGGTTCTAGCATACACATACTCTGGCCAATGAAGGAAGGTAGTCAGGGGAATGACTCTCTTTCCATGAACAACTGGAAGAAGGGGTAGCTAACACCCCCCTCTGCTCATTCCCCCAGCTCTTCTTTGCTACTGGGTTCTAGCATACACATACTCTGGCCAATGAAGGAAGGTAGTCAGGGGAATGACAGAAAATAAAGGTGACAAGGAAAATAGCTTTAAAAAAAAAAGGGTAAAAGAGGACGGGGAGGAGAAAGAGAGAGGAAGTAAAAATATAAATGGTACTAGACATAAATCAAAACAACACAAAGCCAGTCATGTCCTAGAGACTAGGAGTAATACTCTCACTGTAATACAAATGGGGATATGACATAAAAAGTAAATTAAAAAGATAGAATATAAGACGAACAAGAAATAGGTGAGAAAATGTGTTAAAATGCTGAATAGACAGAAGGTAAATGCCTAAGACTTGGTAAGAAAGAAGGGAAACTATGGCTATAAAAACAAATAGAAGTCCCCACAGTTTAGTGATGAAGAGCATGGACTGTGGAGTCAGACTGTTTAGGTTCAAATCCTAGCTCTGTCCTCAGGCCTGTGCTACTTTGGGCAAGTTCCTTAACAACTCCCTCATGGCAGAAATGTTTTAATGCTTTGTTTTAATATTTTTGTAAGTGCTACAACACAGAGAACAATGCCTGGTGCATAGTATAAACTCAGTGAAGAGTTACTGAATAAATGAATGAACACATTTTACCTTTCTGTAACTCAATTTCCTTAGCTATAAAATGAAGATTATATCAAACCAGATTGTTTGTGTGAAGATTAAATAAGACAACGGTAAAACATTTAGAACAATATGATGTGTCACAGAAGGCATTCAATAAAGTTAGCTTTTCATTAGACACTTAATGATAATAACTAAAGAAATGTGAGCACGCCCACAGAGAAGTACTACTCCTCCCACCTGTCTCCGACAATAAGCAAAATTAGAGATAATATAATTTTTAAATAATTTACTTTAAAAGGTATAGTGTTGGCCGGCCCGGTGGCGCACTGCGCTAGTGCGCCGCTTGGGAAGCGCGGAGGCGCTCCCGCCGAAGGTTCGGATCCCACATCCAGACCGGTTCCCGCTCACTGGCTGAGCGAGGTGCGGGGGCAACACCAAGGGTTGCGATCCCGTTGCCGGTCCTGGTCCGGTACGGGGGCAACACTGAGGGTTGCAATCCGTTGCCGGACACGGAAAAAAAGAAAAAAAAAAAAAAAAAAAAA
>NW_007726257.1:292184-302191 GCF_000696425.1 Galeopterus variegatus | reverse complement strand
TTGCAATCCGTTGCCGGACATGAAAAAAAAAAAAAAAAAAAAAAAAAAAAAAGGTATAGTGTTCACAACTTTTAAAATCTGGGTATAAAACTTATATAAACAGTTTGAAATTTACCAAGCTCTTGGGCTTTGTAAATATGATCAACACTGATATAATCCAATGTACCTTCTTTTACTAACTTTTTGAGAAAAATAAGAATTAAAACATGATCCTCTAGGCTCACATTCAGCAGTTTGACAACACAGACTAACAAGTCAACTGACTATAGAGACCTAGGATGACATTTTTAAAAGACAAATATTGACAGGCTTAGCCAAGTAGCTGATCCCAACCAACTAAATTACTGAAGTATCTTATAATTTCTTTTTGACAAGTCAAATGAATAAGTATTTGTTCATTGGTAGTAAAACTGTGTATTACTTAAAAACAATTTCTGCTTGATGTGTCTGTTTAGCTCCAAACCAAATCTACCATGTAAAATATGTCACCTCGGCAAACCTACAATTAAGAATTAATTGCTCTGAAAAATTATATTAGAAATTAGCTGTAATTCAACTCTCAAGTGAATTTGCACAAATACCAATAAATGAAATTTCTGGTTAAGTGACAGTAGACAATAAGAGGACTTTATAAAATAAATTTCAGCTGAATTTCTCTCTATGTATCTTCCACAAGCAGTGACAAGAGATCTTTACTCCTAAGTAAGATTGAGTAGTGAGGGGCCGGCCCGGTGGCGCACTGCTATAGTGCGCCACTTGAGAAGTGCGGCTGCGCTCCCGCCGAGGGTTCGGATCCCACATACAGACCAGTTCCCACTCACTGGCTGAGCAAGGCGCGGGAGAAACACCGAGGGTTGTGATCCCGTAGCCAGTCCCAGTCCGGTACGGGGGCAACACTGAGGGTTGCGATCCGTTGCCGGACATGGAAAAAGACAAAAAGGAAAAAAAAAAAAAAAAAGATTGAGTAGTGAGTTTTTGCAAACACAAACTAAGTCATGCAAAGAATGCAGGTAGTTAAGAAGCCAGATAAGCACATCCAATACCTTCAAGGCTCTTTAGAAAATAAGGTCCTACCTCAATAAGTTACTGTTAGGATCATAAGCAAATAAGAGAAACTCTGAACAACAAAACAAATAATTGGAACCAAGGGAGTATCAAAATTAGGAGGGTCTTTTACAATAGAGACACTTCTCCTTTCTATATGCTCCCCTGAGGAAAATGCCCCATTCTTCAGCTACCTTCACTTCTCCTTCCCCTTGAGAATAATTTTAACTGCATATAATGAAAGGTGTTATAGGTGAGAGTTTATACACATTATACATGATCAATCTAAGGCAGAAAAAAGTTGGGACCATCACTGTATATCGCTACCTAACAACTATTAGAGCCAGTTTTAAAACATGACTGAAAATTGTACTTGCTAAAAATAATCAAACTACAAACTACAGAGTTGGCCCAAATAAATTACATTTTATGCAACATAAACTCTAAAGCCTTGATTTATTTGCTCTGATTATGATGGCAAAGGGTAAAAAAGGACACTTTAAAATTCCACAATGGGGCCGAGCCCATGGCACACTCGGGAGAGTGCGGCGCTGGGTGCGCAGCAGCGCTCCCACCGCGGGTTCAGATCCTATATAGGGATGACCAGTGCGCTCACAGCGCTCACTGGCTGAGCGTGGTGCAGCCGGTCTCAAAAAGGACAAAAAAATAAAATAAAATAAAATAAAAAAATAAATATCATTAGTAATGGTACAAATAGACATTGTATACCAACTAATAGGATGCAATGAAAAAAAAAAACCCCATAACTTCTGTAATATTTCTGTGAAGGATGTACAACCTGAACTTAGTCATAAGAAAACTTCATACAATCCCAAATTGTGGAACATACTACAAAATAATTGGCCTATAATCTTCAAAAGTGTCAAGGATAGGAATTCAAGAAAGCCTAAAGAACTTTTTCCAGATTAAAGGAGACCGGGGCATGGCAACTAAGTCCCACGCATGATTCTGAACTGGATCCTTCTATAAAATTACTAGGACAACTGGTGAAATGTAAATGGAATCTAAAGATAGAATAACAATTTTCTGATTTTGATGACTGTATGACAGTTACGTAGGAGAATTTCCTTATTTGTAGGAATACATGCTGAAGTATTTGGAGATAATGGGGCGACATGTCAGCAATTTACTGTTACATAGTTCAAGAAAATTATTTGTAATGTAATTAAACTTTGAAATTGTTTCCATGTTTTTTAAAATTAAAAAAAACCAATAAAATAATGTTCCTAGCATCTTTCAGCATAAATTAAACAACTTAATGTTATTAAGATATTACAAACAAATTCTAAACCTAACAAGGATCAGAATACATTACTTCACTACATGCCAGAGAACCACAATTTTTACTGTCAGTAAATCTTACGAAACTCAATGCTATTAAATACACAATAGGTATATAAAATGACAAGACTACTACAAAAATAAAACCAGTACCATTATCCGGTAATAAAAATCCAAAAGCACTTAAGATTGTGAACACAACAAATTTTAGGACTTCAATTTATTGAAGACATTGCAACTGGACATGTGTGGATACTGTGATCTCTCAATTTTGTTTTTTTACCATGTTCATGCAAGTGAAATGTGGCGCATATTTATTATTTTGTAAAATACATACGAGGTACTTTAAAACATTTGTGGAAAAACAGTATTAAAAAATAACATGAATCTTTCCATAAACTTTTTGAAGTACCCTCCTATACATGTGCACACACATTCTAAGAAACAGCTCTGAGCAAGTCCCCTAAGTTTTTCTGTTGGGCACCGGGCCCTTCTGAAACATGGACCCATACCCTTCCAAAAACTGGAGTGCTAACTCTGAGAGGGAGGTGTTGCTGGGCAGACTGTACCAACAGGCTGAAAAATTCCCATTACAGTCCTGGATTCGACTCTCACTGAAGACAGCTGGCACAGAGAAGCTTTTGGCAGAAAAGGCATCAACAGAGGGGAGATGATGTTCTAAACACTGATGGCTCACATTTCTGGTTTAAAGTGCCCCACCTACCCTTTCCTTTCCTAACAAGACCACCACCACCACCCTTTCAAAACTGGAACAAAGTACATTTTGATATCCCTTGCTGTGTTGATCCTTCCCCACCCTACTC
This sequence comes from Galeopterus variegatus, assembly GCF_000696425.1. Lineage (NCBI taxonomy): Eukaryota > Metazoa > Chordata > Mammalia > Dermoptera > Cynocephalidae > Galeopterus > Galeopterus variegatus. The sequence goes on along the minus strand of NW_007726257.1, from coordinate 299,021 downwards.
TCTGCCCCAGACGCTGACCAGCATTGTAAGGGGCTTCCTATGTACACTGGCTTCCCACTGGAGGAAGGAAGAGAGGAGGATATGATCAGGGTATCTATTGCCATGACACCCTCCCTATGAGGTGGCTTCCAGTTGGCTATGTTCGTGTTCCAAAGTACTCTCAAGGTGTAATCAGCTCTAAATAAAGGCTCTGCCTCCTGCCAGGTTCTGTAAATCTCTCTCCACTCGTTCATTTGGGTTTTAGGGTAATAACATTCCCACCACTCACCAACTTATGGCACTTAACACCATATTAAACCTTACAGTTCCCCTCTACCTTGCCCAAATCCTCCTCAAATTCTCCTAATTTAAGTGTGCTATCCATTTCCTATTGGGACCCTGACCATTATACACATCAATGGAGGGAAAATGTTTTAATGAGTATTTTAAAAATATGTTCTGTTCAAATGTAGTGAGACAAAAACAAAAAACCTCAGCTATATTTTCAATATAAATAGAGGTGAGGTAAGTTCAAAGAATTATGGATCCTCTGTATGGCTGTAGGACACACATTGTGCAAAATAAATTGTCTGAGACAGATGAATGGACAGATAACTGTGGGGGAGGGGGCACGGGACAAGGTACCGCAAGAAGATTTGGGGACTGACAGATCACCACTCCTCTGGTTGTCTTCCTTCTCCTTATGGGGAGAAAGATCACTGCTGCTTTTCTTTCTTAAAATCTCCCTCCCTGTCTATGAACTCCATTCAGCAGAGTATTTCAAGGCCAGAAGGACAGGAAATTCAAATAAGTCAATTTTGCTACTTAATAAATTGACTAAAACATTTTGGCATGGGAAGGGTTTTGATCTTAAATCTAACTGCTTAACTAAGATGTGCCAATTTTCTGAGTTCTGTTTTGTTTTTTAATATCCACACGCCTTTAACAAGTATCAAGGGGACACACCAGGAGGTCCAGGAACATCTGTTTTCTTACCACTGGCTCTTATTGGGGACATTTCTGGCTCTTATCAGGGCTGACTTGATCAGTGAATCAATTACATACAGCGACCACCTGGATAGCTCAGCCACAGGGTTCAAAGAGAATGTGATGCAATCTCTAAGGAACAAATGGGCAATAAAAACAAGAGGGAAAGATTCATTTTTGCATATGACTTTTGCTAGAGTTGTCAAAGCAAGCCTATAAACTCTCATAATATAAATTTTTCAAGAACGTAACTCTAAAATGTTTTTGAAGACTTTTAAAAGGATCTTTCCTAGTGATATGATCTACTTTAAGAAAAGTAGGTCAAGTCCTATGGAGACTTCTGTGAGTCAAACAACTCCTATAAACTATCTCGAAGTTTAAATTTTGCTACATAAAATAACTAAGAAATACCAATAAGTAAAGAACAAAGTATTTTGCTCATTACCAAATAAAAATCTAAAAAAGATGCAGGACAGAAGAAAAGGGATGAGTAAAATCACGGAGACCTGGGTTCAAAGCCTTGGGCAAATTAATTCCCTTTCTGAATAATATGAAAAATATAACGCCAATTTCTGAGGCATGTGGTGAGGCGGTAGTCCTGATACCAGTAACATCAAGATCACCTGAGAACTCATTAGAAATGCGTGTTTGTGGGCCTTACTCCTAACTACTGAATAAGAAACTCCGGCTGGGGCCCAAGCCCTCCAAGTGATTCTGATGCATGCTCAAGTTTGAGAAGCATTGTTGTAAGGAAGGAAGGGGGTCAAGTTTCCAAAGTCCTTAACTCAGAAAAAAAGTCATCAAGTATTTTTTAATAATATTTAAGATTCCAATTCTTAAATACATTAACAGGTGATACGTAATAGGTGATTATTAAACATGTGATTCTACATGCCTTCCCACTGGTCAGGCTACCACCACACAATGAATTAGTGGTCAGGATAAACCAGAACATTAAATCACAGTCAGTCTAATCGTAGTCTAAGGTTTTATGAATTATATTCCACTGAGACATATTCAAGCTCCACCCCAGGTAATGCTTATCCTGAAATTCCTCATAATTTCACCTCAACAAGAGGCTGATAATCTTATCATATGATTCAGGGAAGGCTGAGATACTTAAAGATATATAAATCATAAAACCAGAGAGTCAAATTAATCAAGGTCTACCCACAAGATGAAGAGTGATAATAAAATGAGAGGAGGTGACAAGCTTTACAGTTAATTAGCCACTTGGCTTATTCCCTATCCTTCAAGTCTTCGCTCAAAATGGCAACAAGGCCTGCCCTGACCACCCTAACAATAATACTGCAATGTGTCCATCCCCTCAAATTCACTGGCACCTCCTTACCCTGCCCTGTTTTCTTTGTTCCATACCATAGCACCTCTCTCTTAATATATAATTTACTTACATATTATGCTTATTGTTTATTATCTCTTCCCCCATTGGAATATGATCTTTACAGGTACATAGAGCTTTGCTTTATTCATGGATGTATCCTGAGCACCTACAACTGGGCCTGGGGCAGAGAAATGGTTCAACACCTGACACGTAGTGACCTCAATAAAAAGTTGTGGCATGAATGGCTGGGTAATATTTAAGATACGTTTGACTGTGACAAAAAAAAATAAGTGTTTTAGTTACATAGTAATCATCTATCCTTACCCGAACATGTTGGAAAGTAAGAATTTTATTTATCAGCTTTCTTTACCATAAGTATCTAAGGATTTAATTGAAATAAATGAGTCAAGATCAAAGTTAACTACTGTTCAATAAGACCAGATATCTCTATCTCAGTCAGTCAACATTCACAGATCACCTGCCTATATACAGAATTCTAAGAAACAGCCATTTGAGTTTTGATTGCAGAAGAAACAGAAAATAGAATTTCTCTTCCCAAGCAACTAACAACATGACAATATGCAATCCATAAACAAAACACTGATCAACAATTATCTAAAACTGCAAATTCATAACAAGTTCGTTTCTATCTTCCAGCAGACGGCTGACCAAAACAGTACTTCGTTGATGTTTTTAACACTTTTCCACAATGAATAATCATGAGCTCAAGTGCTTTCTCTTGTCTTTGCCTATGCATAGAGTCCCTGGCACATTCTATCTAAAGGCAGTTCGTTTCTATCTTCCAGCAGACGGCTGACCAAAACAGTACTTCGTTGATGTTTTTAACAATTTTCCACAATGAATAATCATGAGCTCAAGTGCTTTCTCTTGTCTTTGCCTATGCATAGAGTCCCTGGCACATTCTATCTCTTTAACCTACCTGATTATGCTCCTGGAAAAGAGCTGAACTTTTTCTATTCTGATAACCTTCAACTCTTCCCTATCTCAAACATTCAAATACTTCCATCTGTAAAGTTCAGCCAAGTTCAAACTATCTGGGCAAAACAACAAAATACAAAAAGACCTGAAACCTTGGCAGGGAAAGGGATGAAGGTTAAAGCTATGTTTGAACTATTCCTTCCTCTCCTCTCCCAGGTTCAAAGTCTTTCTTTTCACTGTTAATTCATTATGGAAGCAATATAGCACAGTTGTTCAAACACATGGATTCTGAAGCCAGACGGCTTAGGTTTAAATCATAATTTTGCCACTTACTCCCTCTGTCGACCTCTATGTCTTAGTTTCCTCCCTGTAAAATGGTAAGAACAACAGTACCTTCCTCAGTCTGTTGTGACGACTACACAGGCCAGTATATCTGTAAAGCACAATAACTGACACTTCATATTTGGCATTATTATTAGAGCCTCTGAATATTACTTACAAGTTTTACAAACTTGGAATTTACTTTTAACAATATATTTCAACAAAATCCACTATAACTAACACATTTTAGATTTGTCAAGGAATTAATCACAAACTATAGCCTACTTCATAAACCATGGACTCACATAGGAAACTAATAAGAAAAATGTTCAGTGTATGGAAAACACAGTGACCTTTCAAAGGTAAGAATAACAAGTGTCAGTGTCGAACAAGAAATTAGGAAGCCAGGGCCAGCCCGGTGGCGCACTGCTACAGTGCGCAACTTGGGAGCCAGGCGGCGCTCCCGCCGAGGGTTCGGATCTCACATACAGACCAGTTCCCGCTCACTGGCTGAGCGAGGTGCGGGAGCAACACCGAGGGTTGCGATCCCGTGCCGGTCCCGGTCCGGTACGGGCGCGACACTGAGGGTTGCAATCCGTTGCCAGACACGAAAAAAAGACAAAAAAAAAAAAAGAAAAGAAATTAGGAAGCCATTAACATACCTTGAGAAAAGGATGACACGGTAAAACTATATCTTCAGAATATTACTTTAGGGCCGGCCCGTGGCTCACTCGATAGAGTGTGGTGCTGATAACACCAAGGCCACGGGTTCGGATCCCATATAGGGATGGCCGGTTGCTCACTGCGTGAGCGTGGTGCTGACAACAGCAAGTCAAGGGTTAAGATCCCCTTACCGGTCATCTTTAAAAAAAAAAAAAAAAAGAATATTACTTTAATAGCTGTGTATATAGGTCAGTTCAGACAAGAGACTAGAAGCAGCAAACTAGCAAAAAAACTTGCACAGCAGGTGATCATGCAATGATCCAGACAACAGGGCAGTAAGGGTTTAGATTAGAGGTTGAAACTGGAAAGGAAGGGGTAGATGGGTCAAACTAAAAGTCTGAGAGTAAGGAGGAGTAATAGGATACTGGAGGTGGCAGCGACTTCTATACTTTCTGGAGGATGGGATAGAAGATGGACTTACACTTAATTCAGGTGTTTGTGGGGGCTCAACTGAAAAGATCCCTTCAGAGCAGAGGTCAGCAAACTACCACCCAGGGGCCAAGTCCAGTCCATGGCTTGTTTTTGAATGGCCAGTGAGCTAAGAATGGTGTTTACATTTTTAAAGAAAAATTTTAAAGGTCTGTAAAAAAACAAACAAATAAGAATATGCAATAGAGGTCTATGTGACCCGCAGAGCCTAAAATATTTACTATCTAGCCCTTTACGGAAAAAGTTTGTCAACCCTTGCTCTAAGGTAATATCAAAGCAGATTTCAAAATAAGCGGAACTGATGGATAACTGCACAGTGTAAGGTCCATGGTTCCACTTCACTCCTTATTCTGTTGCCTTAAGAGGAGTTTTGTTTCCTACACAATATATTTAATCCTTAATGTGGTTGTGTAAGTAAAAGCATTGATACTCATTAAAAATTAATCCTCCCCAGCAATGCAAACACCAGGCCTACAGAGTTCACACTCAGCATTTAAATAAAAAGCTCCAGTTCCTGCCGTGTTGTTGTTGTTTTTTTTTTGTCAACAATAAACCTACAAATATGATCTAAATGATTTGTGTAAAAAATTTGTTCTTTAAATTGTTCACTGTAGATTAAAGCAGAAATAATTAAACTCTCCACACACACACCCAAAAAACATATACTTGGGGAATAAAAAGTCATTCTTTCCCATCTCCAAAATCACAAACTAGTACACTGATTTAGAAAACATTCTAGGCAAGGACTTAGAGCTTCTCCTGAAAAAAAGCAAGCATTTCAAATATATCATTTTATGTGCATGCGTCTGTGTGTATATAGGTGTGAATATGTGTATGCATATATGTATAAATATGTATAATATATGACATTTCACCTTAAGTTTTTTTAAAAAGGCATATCATAATCTTACAGAGATCCACATACCCCCAAAATAAAAGTGCTGATTTAGTTTATTTCACAAAACTTAACTTTCAGGAAAGCAAGTTAGTACATTAGAGTAAATGTCACTATACTTGTGGATAGCAACAACAAAGGAGACCCATCAACATCAGAAAAACAAACTAGTATAACCTAGAGTTGATGTAGGATTGGACGTAAAGGAAATTAAAACCCAAATGGCAGACCAGTGGACCCCAGTTTGAGAAACATTCAACTAGTACAAACCATAGCAGGTAGAGCAGAGAATTACCAACATAGTGGGAAAGTTATGAGTACAGACTCTGGAGTCAGAGAGATCTGTACTCCACCTTTCCCTGTGTGAACTTGAGCAAGTTACTAAACCAAGCCTCAGTTTATTCATCTGTAAAACAGGTAAAACTATCATCTTTATCATATATCTGTAGTATCTAGCATAGCCCCTGATACATAACAAGCACTCAATAACTGTTAACTAATGTACTAATGTATATAAAGCTCTATGTTCAATAAATACTGGTTATAATTGTTATTATGGAAGAGGAAAGGAGTGAACTATAGGAGATTGTCTGGACAAAGGGCCAGTCAGTGTCAGGAATGGCCAATGCTAACTAAGCAAACAGTAGGATCAAGTTCTATCACCAGGTGAATCTGCAGTTAGAATGAAAGATTCCAGCAGGTAGGCAAACTGACATGAAGGTGAATCAGCAACAGGTGGTAAAGACCCAGATTTAAAGATTTATTCACTAGAGTTAGAAAGAACCAGTACAGTTACCAAATAACTTTTAAGAAATGATTTTCCTATCCAAGTATCTAGGTAACTTGCAGATCATGACAAGCAACCCTTGCAATCTTCATTCACTTGATAAGCCTTATACAGATTTTCTAATGGAACTATGTATACTCTCATCACTATTCCACAACATAAACTTTATATTTTTAATTGCAAGGGAATTTCTTTGTGTGTCACTTACAAAGCATCAAATATAGAGAAAACCCACATTATCAAAACAGAGGTAAGAAAAAAATGATTTTTAGAAAACCTTTATTGATGTTGAATTATTTTTAAAAATTCAATTCGGGCCGGCCCGGTGGCGCACTGCTATAGTGCGCCGCTTGGGAGCGTGGCAGCGCTCCCGCCGAGGGTTCGGATCCCACATACAGACCGGTTCCCGCTCACTGGCTGAGCAAGGTGCGGGCG
>NW_007726257.1:281722-291920 GCF_000696425.1 Galeopterus variegatus | reverse complement strand
GAAAAAAAAAAAATTTCAATTCAAACTCAGAGCTTGATAGTAGAAGGGAAGAAATTTTTTTACAACTTGCTTATTCATGGGTGTTCCTTTGCATCAAGTTTGGGGAAGCAAATATTTAAGGAAGTCATCAGAATACATTGATTAGAAGGCGATGGGTATGTTAGAAGAAACTGAGAAAAGCAAAAGTGGTTATTTAGTCAAAAAAGGGTAGTGAAATCAGATTTTCCCCAAGAAAAAGAGATGCCATCTAAAAAATTATGAAAAATCATTTATACTAAAAGGACATCAGCAAGAAAATCAACTGTTTTATATCAGTGTCCACAGAGTACAAACATGATAGCAAATTACAGTTTTACTCTACCACTGAAAAATAATCCTTAGAGATTCAATAAGTTATGTCTAAGAAAATACTTCTTTTCTAAACTGCCTTTAGGCTCCAGCATTTTGAAAGATGGGAAACTCTCCAAGTCTAGAAGTAAAGCTTAGTCAGTATTGTATACCCCCCTGGAGTCTAGTTTCCTATTTCTGTAGCATTCACTGGAAATGATAGTTTGTAGCATGGAAAGAGTGGTTTAATTTAATCACTCTGATTAGAAAAACATATGCTTTAATTTATAATAAAATCTTCTTGGTTAGAGAAATCCAAACTGACTATAGCCAGACTGGGGGGCGGGGGGGGCGGGGTTATTTTTATAATTTCTTTATTCAAAAAGAGAGAAACTGTCTCACTCTAGGAAAAAAGTAGTGTGCTCATTATTTAGCATGGTAGCAATTAGAGTTATAAATCAGAAAAATGGGTCCTAATCCAAGTCACCTAAGGTTTGCCTTCCCTTGAGTCCACCATTAACCATATGGACTCTTAACCCTCCAATGACAGTATCTGCAATTATTAACATTAGCCACTTTAGTAAAGAGAGCTATTTTCTATAAAGACAAAAGTCTCTAGCCACTTCAGAAGTTCCCCATTGCTCTATTATCCAGCCACAAAAAGTCCCAATGACATGAAGCTGTACTATCTTGCATTCCTAACAGCATTTCATAATGCTCAGCTAATAAATTTAGAATATTTGTCTAAAGGTCACGGAAATAATAGCAAGAACATTCAATGATGTAGCAAAAGAGCTGTCATATTGATGGCAGGAAATTACATTTCCCTTTGCAGCTCAAATAAAGTCAGGAGCAAAGTAACCCTCGTAGAAGCAAGAAGAGCCAAGCAAAACCACAAGAACAACATGGTAGGAAACTTTTTATTCTGGGTTGATGGCAATTATTAATACTTTCATACTTTGAAAACTACATTCAAATAAGCATTATGGAGCTAGAATGGAGATTTTACATAACATTTCAAGAGAAAACAAGAGGCTTCACAATGATGTCAGGCTAGCATGCCTGCGTCAGCTTCCGCTCCCACCTTCCAAGTGCATGAGCAAGTCTCATTACCGACTTTTTATTTTTAAGTAATAGCTGTATCCAAACAAAGTTTGTTTTCAAGCAAATCCAATCATCCCACAAAATTCAAAAGAGCTACAAACCAACCAATAATTAAGCACTTACAGGGGCAACAATGAAAGCATGCCTGTCTTTGCTTGTCTTGGGAACTGCTAAAAAGAGCCTCTTAGAACTCCAGGCCCACAAGTCCAACCTCCTGCCAGGTCTCTCTCCAGCTTCTCAACTCAGCACCCTGAAAAGTCTTCCTCCCTGCAAAATTGGCTGCCTGTACCATTTCTGTAGTAGTAAACAATACTGTCCTGGACTCAAGAGCTGCAAAACTACAGGTCTCTTTTAAATACTCCATCTCTCTTTGCCGTCTAAATCCAATTAATCACCTCATCCTGCAGAATCTTTACAGAATCCCCTACATCCAGCCCTTCCTCTTTGTTTCCTATGTCACTACCAGGTTCTTGACCTTAACTCCCCCACTTACCCCTAAACTATGGCAACAACCACTAAGCTACTCTTTTGCAGAATCTTTACAGAATCCCCTACATCCAGCCCTTCCTCTTTGTTTCCTATGTCACTACCGGGTTCTTGACCTTAACTCCCCCACTTACCCCTAAACTATGGCAACAACCACTAAGCTACTCTTTCCGTCACCAGTTTTTCCCCACCATATACCATCACCAGCATGCATGCCACCACCAGAAGTTCTGTGGGTAACTTCTGTCTCACTTAAAGTTTCTCACTTTTTCTGGACCATTTTAAATCCTTGTAGGTGTTAAATAATATTTTGGCTTTCCTAAACTTGGAGATCATGTGCTGTTCTAGATTAGTGAGTTTTACAGATGCCCAAAAACCTAGCAATAAGTTTTATTTCAATACTCCTGCCTTGTCAAAAATTAAACAAACAATGAATACTTTTTCTTGATGGCCTTGGGTCATCATTATTGCAAGGATATATGAGTATAAGAAATGATATTCACAAAAACATCCACAGACACTACTGAGGTCCCAGGCTGGCTGGCTCCCACTTTATGACTGCTACTTCTGATATACCCCAAGTGTTTATACTTAAATTCTGTAATACCTATTTGGGCAGCTTAGAAGTCTTTTTTGCTAGCTTCCTGGTTTAAGTTTGTGTTAGCAATTGATCACATGCCTGATAACCAAACATGTGAGGTGTACCTATACTTCTTGTTTATAAAATCTTGCCTTTCCAAATTCTTTGAAAAATCCTAGAAGGCAAGGACTCTCTTACGCAATCCATATTTTCTATTATTCCTGGCTACTGTTTCATCATCTTATAACTTATGAAATCACTAACCTCATACAAAATTTATTTTTTTTAATTTGCTGGAAAATAAATGTACTTACACATAGTACATCAACCACAATAAATGACATGGAGCCTGCCAAAAAGAATATAAGTATGAAAAGCATCAAAGGTTTGTATGTTTATACAGACCGGTTCCCGCTCACTGGCTGAGCAAGGTGTGGTAGCAACACCGAGGGTTGCGATCCCGTTGCCGGTCCCAGTCTGGTGCGGGCGCGACACTGAGGGTTGCGATCCGTTGCCGGACACAAAAAAAGACCAAAAGGAGGGCCAGCCCGGTGGCGCACTGGATACTGCGCCGCTTGGGAAGCGTGGCGGCGCTCCGCCCGAGGGTTCGGATCCCACATACAGACCGGTTCCCGCTCACTGGCTGAGCGAGGCGCGGGAGCAATCCTAAAGTTTGAGCTAGAATCTAAGTTCATTACCTCAATCTATGAAATGAGTTCAGGAGCTTGAGGATATCATGCACCTTTCTGGGCCGGCCCAGTGGCGCACTGGATAGTGCGCCGCTTGGGAAGCGTGGCGGCGCTCCGCCCGAGGGTTCGGATCCCACATACAGACCGGTTCCCGCTCACTGGCTGAGCGAGGCGCGGGAGCAACACCGAGGGTTGCAATCCCGTTGCCGGTCCCCGGTCCGGTACGGGGGCAACACTGAGGGTTGCGATCCGTTGCCAGACACGGAAAAAGACAAAAGACAAAAAAAAAAAAGGTTTGTATGTTTAGTTTTCTTATATTTATATATATAAATACATCTCACACACACGCGCGCACGCACGCTCATGTTTCACTCATGATCAGGACACTTTCCGAAAAATGCATAATTAGGCAATTCTGTCACTGTGCATACATCATAGAGTGTAATTACACAAACCTAGATGGTATAGTCTACTACACACCTAGGCTACATATAGTCTATTGCTTTAACCACCGTCATATGTGGCCTGTTATTAATCAAAATGTCATTATGTAGTGCATGACTATGTATGCATGCTAGGGTGCTTCAAAAAGTTTGTGAAAAAGTAGAATTAAAAGATAATACAAATCTTTCCATGAACTTTTTGAAGACTCCTCATATGTAAAGTTGGCCTCAAATGCAGCCTTGAACTATTTAACTTCATCAATCAGAACTTCCCCAGCCACAGAACTAAGAAGCTACATTCCAAACAGCAAATGGGATTTGCAGCATAAAGAAACAAAAGCCATACAAAGCAGGAACTTGGACATAAAAGGTATGGTACCTAGAGTGCACAAAGTTTTATGCTGTGTAAGAAGACATGATGAAGAATAGAGAGTTGGTCCCACACCCTTGCTCCTCAGCTTTCCTACTACACCCACACCATCAAAGCAGAAAGCAGCCACACACACGCACGTACGCACACACACACACCCCTGAGATATTTCAAGCAATGAAATTTCTCAGGACAACAATGCCACCTACTTATATGGAAATGTTCACTCCTATTGTTTGTTTCTGTGAACACAAACAACAGAAAGTCTTACATGTATTCACTAATGCTTAAGTAAAGAAATTATACAGCATAGCTCAGCCTAAGTATTTTTAGTTCATCTTCCTCCCTGACGTCCCCAGTGTGTTCATCTGATGTGGTATCAGTGCAGCTCTCCCTGTCTAGTTTATTGCCCTGACATAAAGCCTTGATGTGGCTTTGTTTAATTTAGCTTTATGGGCTTCCCTGCCACAACATTAACATCTCCAGTGATGGGAAATAAAGCAAGCCTCCTCAATAGCAAGTTAAAGCTGGCTTTTTACTCTCCCCTTATTTGCTAACACCAAGATGGAAGGGCCTGGTAAAACTGGTGTCCTTTGCACAAGAGAGAAGCAGACATAAGAATACAAATAGATAAAAAGAATATAAAAGAAATTTATGCATACAATTAAACATGCTAAGAGGAAAAAAGAACGCTATGTAAAATTTCAGACACTCAAAAAAAAAAAAATCACTTTTTAATGCATTATGATTTTTGTGAAGTTTAGGCCAAAACTAAATATTAGTTTGCAGTCCATGAGCATATATAGTAACTAATGATTACAAGAGGAAGGACAGCATGGAAACAGTGAGTGGCAATGACCAAAGTATTCTGGAAGTTTCTGCCTGCCTATATTCCATATACAGATAATTGGGGTTAACCACATTTCAAAAATTGAGAGTGATCTGCTAAGCCAAAAAGAAACAGGGAAGGATGGGACATCCTGAGTAAACCATCTTTTCTCTGAAATTCAGAATACTCTGTTTTAACTTTATTCATCCAGTATCAAAAACAGAAACTGTGCCTTAGTATGCTGTGCTTAGTCTGGTTATTTTAAACTCAAGACTGATGTTTTTAAACACATCAAGATGTAACAAGTTTTAATTACAATTTATGGTGACACACCTCAGTTGACTGAATGAGAATAGTCCCTCGTTTAAAAAAAAAAAAAAAAAAAAAAAAAAAAAAAAAAACCTCTCACTACCCATCTATTTTTTAAGGCACACTTGAATCACATAAAATAATACTGTTATAAGCAGCATACAAAAGGAAAAAAGCTTATACTTTTTGCTAGAAGACCCAATCCCAATATAAATTCAGAAGGGGAGGGACTGATTTCATGTTAGATTTGTCCCTGTAATTACAGTAGGATTACACACGCACCGCATGTCCTAGTTGTCCTGGCTGTCCCTGACAACAGTCATCCCCTCCCTCATCCCACCATTCCAGTTCCTGCTCTACCACCTTGGCTTCCTGCACTCCCAGTATCCGGCTCAGTAAAATGTAAGAGTGCCAATCTACACAACACCTGGAAAGTGTAAGATGGTCCACCAGCCACATACAGCCTAGAGTTCTCTGTAATAACCAATTCAAAGGAAGGAATTCAATGTAAACAAACATAAAAGAGCCTCTCTGCTGAGCCTCAGGAGACTACAGTATCAAACAGACAAAAAATGCTATTGGTATAACTTTTTCATTGACATACTACTGAAAAAAAATCAAATAACATAAAACAGACATAAAATGTTTATGACAGTACAATACTGAATAAATACTGCGTCACTGAGGTCTGATAAAACTAGAAATATTCTCCCAAGGCAAGAGACTTGATACAGACTCTGAACAGAGAAAATACTCTTAACCAAGTTCCACTTAACCAACCCACCAGATTAACCCACATCTCCATTCCTTCAGAAAAATATACCAGAGAAACCCCTGGCACTGTGGGGTCCCCCACTAGTATGAACAGCATATATCCCCCTTCCCCATCCCCCACAACGATGGGTTCAAACCTATCGGGGCTGTGCCAATTGTATGATTAGGCAATTGTATTGTTAAAGCAATTCATAACTAAGGCCAAAACGTTTCATTATTTTAGTAATACTAAATTTCCATTTGTATTGTCAGGGCTAGGGCTCAGACCCTTCAAACCCACAGACCCCTCACATGCCAGCCTGGGTCATAGAACTCCTCACATGTGGGTCCACGCTAGGTAATTGGGAAAGATCCCAGAAGCCACTAGAAGATGACACGAGCTCAGTCTCAGAAGTAGCAGCTGCGGCAGTAGTGGCCTCTCGGGGTATCCCGGGGGCACCGGCAGCAACAGCCTCCAGCAGCAGTAATGGCCTTCCCCGGAGACCTCGGGCCCCGTGGATTGGAGCCGCTCATCCTTTATACTTAAGTCCATAACCCAGGACACCTGGGTGCACATGTGCAATTACATGAGACAATAACCAAGGAACACCTGGGCGCACGTTCATATTTACATCAAATGCTTGGCAAGATTCTGAACATCTGAGGGGCCCTGACCATTTTCCTATATTTTCCCTACAAAACCAAACCTGTAATGCTAACTACACTTGATGTAATTATATTGTTTTACATAGACCACTGAAATATGAAGACAAAAGTTAAGTTATCTCTATGAAAATTAAATTGAATGCTTTGGAGAAACTCGATAAAGTGAATCAATTAGTAAAAATATCAAAGTAGGTTTTGGAAGAAACTGTAAATAGTGGAGGGGAATGTGCTGATAAAAATCTATATTCTGGTTCTGAGGCAAGAACTACAATAACAATTCCATTCCTGATTTCATCAGCCTTAGAATATTACACTAGAGATTGTACTCTTTGCTTCCCCCAGTTCCTTTCTTCAAAGCTCCTTAGAGGTGTCCTACCTCCTGCCTCTATACAAAGTCTAGGATGAGGAACATATGAAAAATTACCTTAAACATTTTACGTCCTGCTTTAATCTGCTTTTTGAATTAACTGACCAAACACTAGTGCTAATCATGTTAGATAAGAGGTTTTATACTAAATAAACTTAGCATAAACCACTCAAAGGCACAAAGACAAATGTTTGATAGAATTAGCAGCTTTCAGAAAAGCCTGTTCAGTAGGGAAAAATCAGAGTAGACTGTGAATGGAAGGACCACCAGCGCCCTTCCTCCCTATTCTACCAAGTGTAGCTACTACTAAGGGCAACAGCTTTGGACAATCTCAGTGCAGTTACAGGAAAAGTGAATGACTTTTCATTCATCTGCTTTGTAAACAGCACTCCTAAGTAACAGATGACTGCTTTTCTCCTTAATATTGATCAAGAGAATTAGGTGTTTAAGTACAAAATTTGTTGCGAAGACAGAAAGCAACAGTAAACTTCATGGGAATAATAACTATAAAAATGGGGCTCAGAGAGATTAATAACTTACCCAAGGTCACAGACCTAGGAAATAATACAGCCAAGGCAGTCTGATTTCATGGACTTAACTCTCAACCAAAAATAAGAGTGATAGTAAGGATCATGATGAAGAAAAAAATGAAGAGGTGGTGATGATAATAAAGAATGACAAACTTGACGGTTCAATTCACAACATTCAAGAAATGAAAAACAGGCTCATCAGCCCACTGGAGAGGGCACGGAGAAACAGAATAAAAATAATGCTTTTCTTTTTAAATATCTGTCACTCCTTAGATGGCGAAGAGCACTTTTAAAACTCACTTTTATTGTGAGCATTATCACTTTTATTGTGAGCATTAGCCACAGATACCTATATGAAGAAACGAATGCCTCTCTTACAGGAAGATGCCTGGCATCAGTGTGCAGAACAGACTAGAAACTGGGGGACCACATTGGAGGCTATCACTCTAGTCAAGTTTACTATGGAACAAGAAATTAAGGATGGCCCAAGCCAAGGTAGAGGCAGAAAGTCAAAGAGGGTGATAAATATACTTAGGAAGTAATCATAAGTATTTAACTATTATATCATTACCTATAAATCATTATAGTTACTGATTAAGCACTTATTGTGGGTCAGGAACTCAGCCATGGACTGAAAATATGGAAATACAATTCAGTTCAAGGCCTAAATTACCTAGTCCTCCAGAGCTGTCACTTGCCACCCTTCCCCCTGCAAAGCCCACTCCTACCATACTAAACAACAGCATGGTACCACTGCATGGTTTCCTCTTCTCCAAAATATAACCATCAGACAGCATATTCCTTTCTTACCTAGGCCCCAAATCTGACATGAAGGGTAATGATCTAGGGAAAAAAATATGCCAAGATCTTGGCAAATAGCACAGTGTACAGTGGACAGCTGATGGAGAAGGCCTTTAGCTTTTGGAAAATTAGTTTAAGTTAGGCTCTTCTTGCCTGTAACAAAGTTTTAGTTTTTTCCACCATTTTTTTCCCACACACAATTTAAGTCCATATTAATGCCATTTTCCTCTCCCCAAAGGGATATTACTAATTTATAAACAATATTAAAATTTACAATCTAGGTAGGTCAATCTTGCCCAACACCATCTCTAACAGCCACAGTATGAGTACAAAGTTAGAAACCAGCATTATTTTCTCTATTTCAGTCCCAAACTACTGCTCTGAGTTTCTGCTTCTGCTCTAACAGAGCAACTGGTTCTCCCCCATAAATAGTACTCTCTCTTTTCCTGCATGAAGTTAAATATAATTTGTAAATTATAAATAATTAAATGTTGAAAACATTATCATTTAAAGCAACAGAAGAGAAAAACAGTAGGAATCTTAACATCGCTTCAGATTCTGCACAAATTCTCCCAGTCCTTCTAATGATGATTACAAAGAATCTTAAACAGCTCTTTATCTACCGACTGCGACATCACCCCTGGCAGCCGCTGCACTACAATTGTTTTGGGGGAGAAGCACTGCACATTCTCTGATCTGCTATCACATGCATCCTCTACTCCCTCCCTATCATCCAAACACGGTATTTAGTGAACAATATAAACAATACCTCAATTAGAGCCCTTTTAAGTTGAGAGTCAATCAGAAAAACATACCAATTATCTGGTTTTCTATGTTTTATAACAACATAATTTTGGAGCTATGATTTATCTGCCTTAAGTTAGAAATAATGAGTTTTTCAAATCATTGTCCCCCCTTCTTTAGTATTAATATTATATTAATCTTTTTTTCCACAAATGTCTACATATTTGCTGACTTCATGACTCATTTTGCCCTAAACAGACCATGTTTCAATTTCTCAATCATGGCAACTACGTCAAAAAAAGAAACCACAATTACTAAATTCAAAAAAGGATCCCTATAGACTTCTGTTGATTTAAGTGTCAGTGAAAGTAGATTTGTGCTCTGTTCCAATTCACTCTCATAAAGTCCTATTAGGACTGAATGAAACGACAGGAAAAACTCAGATCCAACAATGTAACACATACCATTTTGCAAACTAAATGAGGATTTACTGATGATGATGCATTTCTTCAGCACACACACAAGTTTGTGGCACACACACAACAGTTTCTGAATTTGCACCACTCACTTAAATGCAAGTTGGCCAGCACTAGAACTTACTTAGTCCTTAAACTTCTCTTCCTTCTAAGGATGAGGACTTATGGATAAGGCCACAAAACCTGTCGTGAGATATCATGGTACACACCAACTTCTATTACCTTCATTCTAAGGTGAAAAATGAAATAAGAATTCTGTCCCTACTTTCTTTCTTTCTTAGAATTATCATTCAAAGTGAGATTATACTAGACTTTTACATCCCTATGTTCCTCTCTTCAAGATGATGCTTTATTTAATACTAGGTTACTCAATCTCAGCACTAGTGACATTTTTGCCCAGATAATTCTTTCTTGAGAGGCTATCCTATGTATTGTAGGATGTTTCACTGTCCAATGACAAGAGATGCCAGGAGCAATCCTCCTAGTTGTAACAACCAAAAATGTCTCCAGATGTTACTAACTGTCCCCTGGGAGGCAAAATCTCCCCAGATGAGAACCACTGCTTTCAGAGATAACCCACTGTCGATAGTGCGCCGCTTAGGAGGCGCAGCGGCGCTGCCGCCCGAGGGTTCGGATCCCACATACAGACCGGCTCCCGCTCACTGGCTGAGCGAGGCGTGGGAGCAACACCGAGGTTTGCAATCCCGTTGCCGGTCCCTGGTCC
>NW_007726257.1:224041-281277 GCF_000696425.1 Galeopterus variegatus | reverse complement strand
CAAAAACTACCCCTAAAAAAAAAAAAAAAAAAAAAAAAAAACACACAGAGATAACCCACTGTCTGCCTGTATACGAACCTAGGATGAGGAAAGTGTATAATCAAAGAATGAGAATAACTTCAAAATTCTTCTCATTGTCTCGCATTTTAAAGATGAGCAATCTTGAAGACACGAGCCTGGATCTGGAGTTACCAGTGCACCCAGCTCTAGCCCAGCTGCTTAGGCTCTGACTAGCTAGCTGCAAACAGCAGACCCACGCTTGCTGTAGCCACCTTTCTTCTCATTCTCAGGCCCGGGAATGAGAGATCAGACCAAAACTGTGAAAAGTACAAATTTCCCAAAAGACAATTATAAATATTCCTTTTTATTCCCATTATGAGGATTGTTGTGCCCTTCGATGTTCATTTCACCCTTACGAAAGATATTTAATCAAGTTAAGACACAAGTTATTAGGCAGTATTCCAAACATAAACTAGTAGCTGCTCTAAGAGGACAAAAAAATGCATCAAGAAGAAAGGGCAAGAGCAAAGTTTTTCTTCAAGACTTCCAGTGTCCCCTTGATAATGGTGTTATTCATGGATCAGAAAAGATATTCATTTCATTAGTGGAGCACAGTAGCTTCTTTTTGCAATAACCATTACAATATAACATTTATCTAAAGGTGACTCGCGGTTTTTTTTTTTTTTTTTTTTTTAAGCTCTGAAAACAAATGCATATTCTTAACTCATCATGTTTCTGCATGAGTACCACTGATGGGTACCATTTCCATCTTCTACAATGAATAATGTTTTATTGGTCCCCTAAACTATTTAGAGAGTCTCATAAACTCTCATCAAAGCTATTTACTTATGAGAGCTGGAATCAACCCAAACTATGGTTAAGTGTTAAAAACATTATAAAAGTAAATAAATTTACTTCACTCCAGCACAAACAGATGTCAAAAAGCAGACCACTGGAAGTCAAGTCAAAAAACAAATAGCTCTTTGCTCCGAAAACATCTGATCTTAATCTGTCAAAAATTACAACTACATTGCTCTCTGCTATGCAATCTTTAACAACTCTAAAAGCCATTACTCCTTGTTACTTCTCCTACCCTCAAAGAATTTATAGGGAAGTTGCATCTTACTCTGAAATAGATATTAAAGTCAGTGAAGAATACAATAAAATCACGTTATTATCCTTGTAAACGCCTTCATTTATAAATTCTTTCACATATATAATATTTATAGTTAATACAAAAGATGGGGTAAATTAAATTTGTATATGATGTGTCTGCACTACATGAAGATACTTTCAAGCAAGAGTATATAAATGGGAGGAAAGCACCATTATTTATTATTCAATCCTTCACAGTCACATCTTTTTTAGGCAATAATGTTGTGTGCCAACACTGACATTCTACCAGATTTAAATATCCAAATTTGGGGCTGCCTGGTTAGTTCACTTGGGAGAGCTGGTGCTGGTAACACCATGGTCAAGGATTTGAACCCCAGTACTGGCCAGCTACCCCCCCCAAAAAAAATCCAAATTCAAGCAAGTAAAACTATTACATTTTATTCCTTACACCTAACACATATTTTTCATGATTCCATATATAAATGTTGGTCTACATCTTGTGCTTCTGTTCTCTCTCCATAGGTCTCACTTGGCCCAGTACACAAAGGCAAAGGCAAGTGAAACAATGAGACCACTGCTCAGTCAGACTGAGTAAATATATATGAATATATTCGCTGAGACCCTCAAATTGAACCAAATAAATATTGGTAAAGTGAAAAGGAAATAGGAAGCAGTTTGTTGAAATAGGTAACAAGGATAAACCCCTTTGGTGTCTGAAAAGCATGAAATCATAAGTATGACTGAAATATATCATTACAAAATGCCTTAAAACAACAAAGAATTCATGGTCATAACCAAAAAAAGAATGGAAAACAAGAATGATAAGTCACTGAACCTCCAACACTGCCACCAAGCGTAAACTGTGATAGGAGCAACTCGCACTTTGTCACAAAACATTAGTTAGTTGCTAAAACAGTTTCTTAGGGGGGGCCGGCCCGGTGGCGCACTGCTACAGTGAGCCGCTTGGAAGTGCAGTGGCGCTCCCGCCGAGGGTTCGGATCCCACATACAGACCGGTTCCCGCTCACTGGCTGAGCGAGGTGCGGGCACAACACCAAGGGTTGCGATCCCGTTGCCGGTCCCGGTCCGGTACGGGCGCGACACTGAGGGTTGCGATCGGTTGCCGGACACGAAAAAAAAAAGACAAAAAAAAAAAAAGTTTCTTAGGGGATCTCTATCCCAACAAACAGAATTCACAGTTGAAAATTTTCCAAATGTATCCCAACCTAACTAAAATATGGTTAATATAAGTACTTTTTAAGAGAACACAGTAAATCAAAATTCTCTTCATTGTGCTATATTTCTAATGAACACACAGTATTAAAACTGGAGCTTAAAATGCAAAACAAAAGTTTATGCTTTAAATCTAATAAAATTAAAATCACATATTTTGAAAGGCATATTTGAAGATTAAAATGGTTAATTTTGTGACAAAAAAAATATCATCCTAAGGCCAGCCTGTGGCTCACTTGGGAGAGTGTGGTGCTGACAACACCAAATCAAGGGTTAAGATCCCCTTACTGGTCATCTTTAAAAAAAAAAAAAAGAAAGAAAGAAAAAAAATCACCCTATTCCAGGTGGGAGGGTAGAGCTATATACCTCTAACCACACTAGTTTCCATGTAGCGCCAGAAAGAGGAGTACGTAACCACAAGAGAACACAGGGAAGATTAGAGCCAGAGAAACAGGCTGCAACAGGTCATCACAGAAGGGCCTGATATGGAATCAGGAGCCAAAGTTAAGTGCCCAGGGATACAGAGCGGAGTTAGATAGAAACAAGACGAAGCATTTTCAAACAAGTAAGGTGAAGTGGGATCTGGGCAAACACAGCAGGCACCCAACTGCCTACTACTGCCCCTGGCTGGCCCCGTAAGCAGGTTAGGTGAGTAAAGGCAAGACATAACAGTGCTCTGAGAGTAACACTGTCCAAAACAACATTGGAGTTGTAACCATTCAGACTGACACACAAACTTTTCTAAACCACCGATTATTGAGTACCTATGAAGTACTTTATATTTATATACCTTATCTAATTTAATTAAGGCCTCACAAAAGTCCTATAAGGCAAGTATTATCAACCCCATTTAAAGATAAGGATACTAAGATTTAGAAAAGTTACATAGTTTTCCCAAACTCAAATAGCCAATAAGTGGTAGAGTTAACCTCTGAGCCGAGGCCTTTTTGAATCCAAAGCCAGTGTCCTCAAACTGACAAGAATAAACCTTCTCTTACCATCTCTAAATGCATGCTCCAAAAGATTAAAGTTACTAGCAGCATCCTCTTGGTAATCTGTTTTAGTCCATTTTGTGTTGCTATAACAGAAATACCTGAGACTGGATAATTTATAAAGAAAAGTGGTTTATTTGGCTTACGATTCTGGGACAGCTGCATCTGGCATGGGCCTCAGGCTGCTTCTACTCATCGTGGAAAAACAGCAGGCAGCTGGCAGGTACAAGCAGATCACATGGCGAGAGGAAGCAAGAGAGAGGAAGCAAGAAAGAGAGAGAAGGTGCCAGGGTCTTTTTAAGCAACGAGCTCTCGCAGGAACTAATAGAGCAAGAACTCACTCATTAATCCCCCCTCCCCCAGGGAGAGCATCAATCCACTCATGAGGGATCCGCCCCCATGACTCAATCAGTTTCCAACTTTGCCACACTGGAGATCAAATTTCCACATGAGTTTTGGAGGGGACAACACATCCAAACTCCATCATAAGGGTTCCATTCGCATTTTGAGGTATCATACAACATGAGGGAATCCAAGGACCAGAAGGGAAACAGGAAGACAGCCCAGGTATTGTTGAGATGCATCATTATATAATATGGAGGAAACTAAACTCCTCTGGGTGAAAATGCTGCCGGCACATACAGATAAAGAACCTGACAAACTACAACAGTGGTTCTCAAAGCGTGGCTCTTGGGCCAGCACCACCAACAGACCTAGGAATACCAAGGTCAAGGGTTCAGATGCTCATGCTGGCCACCCACCAATAAAAAAAAAAAAGAAAAGAAAAGAAAACCACATAATCTAGGAACGTGTTAGAAATGCAAGTTCTACTCCAGATCTATTGAATCACATAATCAGAGTGGGGCCTGCAAGCTGTGTTTTAACAAATACTAGAGGTGATTCTGAAGTTTGAGGACCAATGAACTACAGAATACAGAATGGAACGTACAGTATCCTATGATGTTTCTTAAAACTGATATGTATCTAATGTCAATGAAGAATAATATGCACCTTAAGTAAAACTGAGGTACTGAAGTAGGACACATTAGGCCAAATCAATTATAATATTCTTACATGATTTCCAAAGAAGAAAAAGGTTGGAAACCTTGAAACAGTGATAAGCAACCTAAAAACAAATCTTTATTATCCACTTAAATACTCAATATTAAAATCAATACCTCTGATAAATCGTGTGCAGTATTTCTTACCGCAGCCACTATCAAAAACAAATGTGAAATAAACCAGATTACTTCTGAATCCTCAGATGTCTTAATGTTCAGCTAAGAGAAACAAATTTGAGTTTTCATTCTTGCAAAAGCTTAATAATAAATATGACAACTATCATAAACACTACATATCCATACAACCCATAAAAATTTCCAAAAGTGCAAAAGTCACTGGTTCATGCCCAGAATTACATAATTATACACTGTTAAAAGAAGACAGATATTTGAGATCAATTCAACAACCCTATTATTTTATAAATTAGGGAACTGAAGGCCAAAAGACTCATGACAAGAGGTGGCTTCTGGCAGAAATAAAACCAGAGCCTGGGCTTCCTGACCTCAAGTCCAGAGTCCCCACAATCCACCACTCTACCTCAGCCATTATTTAACTTAATAAAAAAACAGAACATATGACCTAATGACATTTCAGCAAGTTAAAAAAGGTAACTGTTATTCAGCTGTCTTAAAGAATTGATAGGAAAAGAAATCACGATCTTACAAATTAAATCCAAGACAGGATTTTGTATCTGCATGCCAGCTCCAGACACAAGAGACAGTAGCTGTTTCTGCCATAATTGAATTCTGCACTATGCAATGAACAGATGAATTGATTATTGAGTAATTTAAAGAGACAATCTATGAATTAGTACCTCTTTAGTCACAAGTTGTTTTTGACTCGTCACTTTATTACAATGAGAATAATTAAAAAGATGACATTCATCCCTCTGAACACTTATATAAAGTACCCACCCTGTGTCTCCATGCACAGGGGATACCACAGTGAATGAACCCAACAGTAAGGCAAAGGCTCTTCTAAGGATTACTGACCAATGAGAGGGACAGTAATGAGTACTACAGAGACCCCCCGCCCCCCCCAAAAAAAAAAAAGTGTAGTGGACTAGGTGACCAGAGAGGAGAGAAGACTGGTAAAGACCTTTCTGAGAAGGTAACATTTGATCCAAGACCTGAAAAAGACATGTGAAGGTCTGGAAGAAGAGGACTACAGACAGAGGTGATTGCAGGTACAAAGACCTAAGGAGAGATCGAACTTGCATGCTCAGAGTCAGGGTAGCTGAAGCAAGGCTACCAAGGGGAAGAGGGATAAGAGATAAGGCTGAGAGGCAGGCAGGAGCACATAGGCTTGGGAGCATGTTTGGATTTCATTCTAAGTGCAATGAGAAACCCCTCGAAGGTTTTAAATAGAAGCACAACAGGATCTAATTACATATGAATACCACAAAATAATTACAAATTCTAAACAGCCTTTGAGTTTATCACTCCAGCAACTATCATTCCCTGAATTAAATATATACAAGTCCACAGCTAACCTCATGGCACCACAGGAGTCAGAAGGTTTAATTTAAAATATTTCCAAAACATAATATGAGCAAACATGCTAAAGAATGACTCAAAATCTACACCATATCATCACGTTTTAAACATTAAATCAATAAACTAACAGAGTTACTCCATAGGATAAATTATTCTATCTCCTGTATACTCAGCCTGTGTACTACCCAGAATAGCAATAATAAAAGTTTTATAAGGTGTCTTTCAGATTTCTAATGCTACCTCCATTAAAAAAAAAAAAAAAAAAACCCTCCAAAGTATAAACTTAATTTGAACACATGCTTCCATATTAATAAAATTATGTTACTTGCTTAGAAATCTCTCTCTCAAAGCAAAACAACAGTAAGGCCCTGATGGAATAGACACAATATACAAGATGTCAGAGAAAATTCAGAATAAATCAATAACACTCTTAATATTCTCAACACATATCCCACTGCCAGTTCAACAAAAGCTAATTAAGATTTTTTAAAAATGATATGGCATTCAAAATTTATTGGCTACCCAGTCTGCTCTTCAAGTTAATGATTTCCAACACTGATATTTTAGTTTCTAGAAATTCTCCAATTATTCCTCAAAAACACGGGTACTAAAATCTCCTATGTCACAATGGTCTGTTAGGTGCTAGGGAGAGTAACAAAGGCAGTATTAAAAAGAGTTCACACTAATTGAATAAATAATGACCACAGAATGTGGTAAATACAATAATAGAAATCATGCCTAAATCCTCCAAGTTTGGGATTATTCCTTTACAAAGAAAACTGGTTCATTCACTCTCTCCTTGCCATATCGTATAGTATGGAAATGTCATCAGGTAATATCACCTAGACTCAGCCAATTATTGGTTATTGAGCAGGAAAGTAACATGAACAGATTGAGTTTTAGAATAGTAACTTAAGGGCATTATGGAAACTGATTGGACAGGAAGATATCATTCACAGGACACCAAGGACAATGAACAGTGAAAGCCAAAGACAATAAAGGCTTGAAAAAAGAGTCTAAAAGAAAGTCCTTACTCCAGGGGGCAGGGAGAAGAACAGTCCTTCCTGAAAAATAAATCTACAACACATGATATCCAATTATGAGGAGTGAGGAAAAAGGTGAAGTCAAAAATGGATCACAGACTTAAATGTAAAAGCTAAAACTACAGAGCTTCTAGAAGAAAACTCAGGAGAAAAATCTTGGTGACTCGGGTAGGCAAAAAAATATTTGACAAATTAGACTTCATAAGAATTTTAACTTTTGCCCTTCAAAAGATATCATTAAGAAAATGTATAGGAATCCACAGAGTAGAATATTCTCAATATGAGGGGTCTTCAAAAAGTTCATGAGACGATCCATATTATCTTTTAATTCCATTTTCCCACAAACATTTGAAGTACAAATATATACCTAACAGGACTTATAACCATCATATATAAAGAACTCTTACAATTCTGTAACAACCCAGTAAGAAAAATGGGCAAAAGATCTAAACACACTTATCACAAACGAAGGTATTTGAATGGGAAATAAGCACATGAAAAGATACTCAAATCACTCAACATCAAGGAAATGCAAATTTAAACCACAATAAGATACCCCTCCACACCCATGAGAATGGCTGAAATTTAAAAATTAACACCAAATACTGGAGAGATTGTAGAACAATTAGAACTATTTTACACTGCTAGTGAGAATACAAAATGGTACAACCACTTTGGAAAACTGTTTGGCAGTTTCTTACAAAGTTAAACATCTACCATTGTGTTGCTAAGTATCTATCCAAGATAAATAAAAACATGTTCACAGAAAGTCTTGTACACCAATGTTCATAGAGCATTACTCATATTAGCCAAATACCAGAAACAGCCCAAGTGTCCACTGAAAGGGCGCACGGACCCGAGCTGATAAGACGACAGGACCCGAGCTGACAGTTCACCAGAGAAGTTCCACTTTATTCAAGGACTGCGCGTATATTTATAGGAAGCTGCATTCCAGGTTTTGATAGAGGGTGGACGGGGCGGTAGCTGATTGGACGGGGCTGGGCAGGAGGTGAGCCTTGACCTGTGACTGGTTGAGGTCTGGCACCGGCGGGCTTCTACTGCGGAGAAGAACCCGGAAGGGTGCCATATTGATAGGGAATGCTTTCCCCCTCCCCCTCCGCTTGAGTGCCCACGGTATCCTTACATCCACCAATAGGAGAATGACTAAACAATCATGTGTTCATTCAACAGAGTACCAGTCAGTAATACAAAGGAATGAAGCACTGAATACAACATGGATAAATTTCAAAATCATTATGCTGAGTAAAAGCAACCAGACACAAAAAGAGTACAAATGTGATGGTTAAATAGCATATGTTGATGGTTCAATTTTATACGTCAACTTGACTAAGCTATGGTGCCCAACTGTTTGATCAAACACTAGTCTAGATGTTGCTATGAAGGCACCTTATAGATGTAATTAACATTCACAATCAGTGACGTTAAGAAGACTTCTCTGGATAGTGTGGATGGGCCTCATCCAATCAGTTGAAGGATATAAGAAGAAAAACTGAGGTTTCCCAGAGAAGAAGGAATTCTGCCTCAAGACTCTAACATAGAAATCCTGCCTAAATTTCTTGCCTGCCCTACGAATTTTGAACTCAAGATTACAACATTAATCCCTGTCTAAGACTCCAGACTGCAAGCCTGCCCTACAAACTTCAGACTCAAGATTGTAACATAAAGTCTTACCTAGTTTTCCAGCCTGTCAGCTTGTCCTAAACTTGCCAGTCCCCACAAATGAGCTAATTCCTTAAAATAAATCTATTTATACGTGTGTGTGTATGTATATATTTTTAATCTCTTTATAGATATAGATATATATATAGAATATCATATTGAGTCTCTTTCTCTGGAGAACCCTGACTGATACAGCATACTATATTTATATAAAATTATAGAAATGCATACTATAGTGACCAAAAGCAGATCATTGTTTCCCTAGGGCCAGGGATAGAGAAAGGGTGAATTGATTGC
Organism: Galeopterus variegatus; assembly: GCF_000696425.1. Classification (NCBI taxonomy): domain Eukaryota; kingdom Metazoa; phylum Chordata; class Mammalia; order Dermoptera; family Cynocephalidae; genus Galeopterus; species Galeopterus variegatus. The sequence goes on along the minus strand of NW_007726257.1, from coordinate 272,359 downwards.
AAAGTGGCATGGGAATACTATTGGGAGTGATGGAAATATTTTATATCTTGACTACGGTGGCAGTTTCACAGGTATATATGTCAAACCCTATCTAATCATATACTTTAAATGGGTAGAGTTTACTGTACATAAACTATACCTAAACTGGGCAACTGGGTGAATGATAGTGCCATTAACTGAGATCAAGAATACAGGAACAATACATGCTGAACTGAATTTAGCTTTAATTGCGTTAAACTGTGGTTCTGTTGGAGTCCTGTGGTAATGCCAAAAAAGCCAATGAATATGAGTCTAGGCCTCAAAAGATAAATATGAGCTGAATGCAGCTTTAGGAGTTGTCTGCACAAAAGTAATAAGAATGGGTAGAGACAGATTTGATGAGAACAAGATAGCAAGTAAAGAAAAAGAATGCCTCATAGTGTCCTATAGATTCTGCTATTGGGTCTTTTGTGACCGTAGGGACAGCAGTTTCAATACGAGTAGTAGGGCTGAAAGTTGGAAGTCAATTCTAGGAAGGAAACCAAATTTTTTTAAAGTGACAATAGTGATTATGGGTAATTTTTTAAAGAAGCCACCTATAAAAGGAAGAGAAAAAGAGGTCAATAAATAAAATGAGAACCAAGAAGAGTCTTGATTTTTGTTTTTTTGAGGAGGTATTTTTGTTTGCTTGCATTTTGTTTTGCTATTCATCTGATCTGACATATTATTTAGTTGTGTCTGTACACAGAAAACACTTGACTGCTTATATAGCCTGAGAGAATTAGCCCACAATGTCGGCAGGTTGATGTAACATGACAGAAGGATCACATCTAAATGGGAGATCAAGAAAACAGGTGGAATTGTTATCTTAAGCAATCATCTCAATGGGTACTAAAAATTCTCAAGATAACTTTCAGATTTACAGCAATTTTAAGTACACACAAACACACACACGCACGCACACACACAATACCTCTTTTAAAAGTACGGTGGGAATCATATTAGCTCAGTCAAGGGCAAAGGAAGAGATTTACTAAGTGACCTCTACATCAAAGCCTTTTACATTTATCGTTACATTTAAACATCACAACTTTGCAATCCATTTGTAGATGAAGAATGAGAGGCACGGAGAGGTCAAGTGACTACCAAGGTCAAAAATGCAGTTAGCAGCAGACTAAAGCTCAAAATGAAGTTGGTTTGACTCCAATCCCCTTGCACTTCCCCATGCCATGCTATGTGCCTAACAATGTGGAAGTATCATGGGGAAGCAAGAACAATTTGATTCAGCTGCAGTGAACAATATGTGAGAGAAGAAAAAACTACCTGGGGCCACATCTTACATGGCCCTGAATCTAGCCAAGCTAATCAGATTTTAGATGAGACAGAATGAACCAATGAATTAATACACATGTCACAGGAAGGCTGCTGTGTCTGAATGTTTGTGTCCCCTCAAAATTCCTATGTTGAAATAACAACCCCCAAGGTGATGGTATTAGGAAGTGGGGCTGTTGTAAAATGATCACGTCGGACGGTAAAGCCCTCATGAATGGGGTTAATGCCCTTAAAAAAGAAGCCCTAGAAAGCTGCCCTGCCTTTTCTGCCATGTGAGGACACAGTGACATGACAGCCATCTATGAACCAGAAAACGAGCCCTCTCCAGACATAGTACCCACAGCACCTTATCTTGGACTTCCCAGACTCCAGAATTGTGAGAAATCAATTACAATTGTTTATAAAGCCACCCATTCTACGGTATTCAGTTATAGCAGCCAGAACAAAACTAAGACAAAAGCTGTGTCATTTTCTACCAAATTCACAGCAATATCAGCAATGATGTTTCAAATTTCATTTCTTTGAGCTTCCTCAACATTAAAATACTCTAAATTTTGGCTAACAACAAATAGAACCTATCCCCCCCCCCAAAAAAAAAAAACTTTTTTAGTAGTCTTTCCCAAAAATCTGGCATGTTGCAGTGACAAGCATAAATTAAGAGGATACACAAATAAAATAACAAGGAAATTACATATAGCCAAAGTTCTTGCTAACACCTGTCTCTGAAATTTACTACTTTATCAAGACAATTAAGGTATACTAAATAAAGGCCAAACATAAGCTCCAAAAAAAAAAAAAAATTCAATGATGCACAAAGCTCAAACCATACTACAGGTTTTAAAAGAGTTTGATAATGTCCCACCTTCTACCTAATTATGAAACCTGGACTAGCTAATACAAATGTCCCATTGTATTTCTTGACATTTTCCAGCAGCTAAAACTTATGAAACATATTAAATAGAAAAAAAAAAAAGTGGAGTGGGCATTTTAAAGTAGAACCAATTCAGCAGTACCACAGAAACTAAAGCCTAAGTAAGGGTACTCTCAAAATTCTAGCAGCCTAGGTTCCCAGCATGACCAAATCAAAGCCTTTCTTGCTCCTGTTGTCTTCTACATCCATCTCTTCCTTTTCGCTTCCAAAAACATCACAATATTGCCTGCAATCTTTACTGGCCCTCCAGATACCATAAGGGTCGACTGTACTCAATTTTAATTTTTTGAGTTTCTTTTTTGAGCAGTTCTAACTATTGTTAAAGATTGTATTTCATGACTTTCATTTTTCCTTAGAGGTCTTTCAAGGAAACAAAGAAAAAATATCTAATTATTTTTAAAAACGGAATAAAATTCACTCTGTCTTTCAATTGACAGATGGGTCCACTGGACCATTTTATAAATCTAAAATAGATTATGGGATCTCAGTGATCTTATTTTTCCTATATCATAAAACATTTTGATATTTCATCACCCTAAGAATTATTTCATCATTACTAACAAATTATTCCCGACTAAGCTTTTAAAAAAAGACTTAAAAGAGAACAGGAAGAATGGTGAAATCATCTACAGAGTAAAATAACTATATAGTTGTATCTAGCTTCAAAACTGTGTAAAACAGCCTGGCAGAAATCAGGGATTATATGAAATCCTCTTTAAGACTGTTCCTACCTCTAGACTTCTGATTCCATAATACTGAAAGGTTCAGTCAAGATTTACATCCAACAGTCCATTAAAATTGAAATGTATTTCTAATCTACAATTTCTAATCACACTTCACTCTCTCTTTTGATTAGAGGTTCAATGCACTATTCATTGCACAACAGAGCCTCTGTTTCTTTCAATTAAATAATCTCTGGAACTTTGTAGCATGTAGAATGCTAAGTGAACAGTTTCTAGACATGAGAGTTATTCTTTTAAGGACTCAGTCTACCACCGCCTTTATTACTATTAGCAATCATTTTATACAGGATGTATTAAACTTTCAAACTTTTCAAAAGTTTATCTCCTATTCAACCTTGATCACCAGTGAGGGTAGTAGTCATCACTAACGGATTGCCATCTCCACCACCGTCACTCCAGAAAACATAGAATATAAGAGCCATTTTCTTGATGTGTATAAAATAACTTAATTGTAATTCTGGTGCATAAAGGCTTATTAAGGTATAATTTGCTTGCTTTTATCCTAATAGAACCCAGCTTCTGAAATTTGTATTTGCTTTCTTTCTTTTTTTTTTTTTTTTTCATTTCCTTTTTCATTATTCGGTAACCATATACTTTCTCATCCCCACCCACATACTTTTTTGATACTGTCACTGAAAACAGCTAAAGCTGCCTCTTTCCCAATTACATATTTCTAATTAACCATATAACCCATCCTGGCAGAATTATATTTAAAGATAATGAAATCTGATCTAGGTGTGGTTTAGTGACATCAAACTAGGATACTCAGAGAATTTTTCAGCCTCTTTTCTTATTTTTGCCTATATCTCAGGTAGATGCAATTGTTACTCCTGCTGTGTTCTTTCTGTTGTTTACAGAGTAATGTAATTATTAAACTCATATTCCAGAGAGTTATGAAATAGCCTCCATCATCAGCCAATGATATCACTGTTGTTTTCAACAGAAGTTCAAGCTGTACTTCTTGCCTCACAAGTCATGTCTGCTTCCATTTTTGGATCCTCTCCATTTTATTCCATCCCTTTGGTTAGGAAGGGGATATAATGTCAGTTTTTAATTTTCTTTTTTTCATTTTTGTTTCTCTTTAATTATTGTAATAAAGCTGATATCTTTTATCTCTATTTGCCTGGCTTTCCTGTCTGTCTCTCACTGGTTAGCTGAAATTTTTCATCCAAACTCTGGCTTTTTTGACTACTACATTGTAGCTCTCAAACTTTTAACTTCAGATTTCTCTGCATAGTTTCCCTCTAAGGCAGAAGTGCCAGCCAAAGACTGCATCTTAACATCTTTCATTCCAAACCCTTTGTGGATAAAGAGGGCCTGATTGAAATGGGACATTCCCTGAACTGATGAGTTTTCTGCTATTGTACTCTATTAAACCAGGCAAAAAAAAAAAAAACCCCAAAACATAATTTCTCTAACATGAAAGCAGTACACTATCTTCTCCCCCATGCCTCCAAATACCTGCCACCACCAGATTCAAATAGCTGTCACCTATCTACCTATTTAGAAAGACAATTAAATATAAATATTTTTCAGAGACAGTTCAGTTCCTGCATTCTAAAACTCTGTGGCAGCAGTAATTCTCATGAGTCATTATCTAGATTTTCATGCCTATGCCACAAGTGAGTCATGCTCCAAACTATTAAATCATTTCATTTAAAGCTCTCAAAAACTAAATTGGATTTTGCCATGTATGGGCTACATTTTTTCATGTATGAAGGAAAGAATCAAATCCAAGAGAAAACTGCAAATTATTTTCTTTCTAGTTTTATATCTTAACAGCTGTATTTACCCAAAATCTAGAACTTTCTCAAGTGATAGTAGGAAATGTGATTTTGGCTCCCTTAATCCAATGCAAGCAAATCTCCCACTGTTCATTAACTGAGAGAAGATCAACACTGTCGTGCTTTTGAAAAAGCTGAGGGAGTCTCTATTTTAATGGTATCCTTTGAAATTAATTATTTTAACTTTCCCATTCATGTCTGAAAATTAATTTTCTTGATATGATTATTTCCTCACTTCCATATTCTGTGATATCATAATACTATGACTTAGGGCCTGATACCTAGTTTATGTGCAAAGTGAGATATTTTTCATGTGCTACATCCACTCACTACCATCCTCTCCACAACTTCTTGTAATCCAAGGATCTGGCAAGGGAGTGGCTGGCAGGAGCTAGGATTTAATATGCGGATGGTAGCAAACTACAAAAGTAACAGGTCTCAGCTTATTTCTACTTCCTACCCCCAAGAACATTTATAAATCTATGTATTTGTTGACAATTTATCTTTCAAAAACTTTTCTTTATCCTCATATAACAACTCTCTGAGTTAGTGATTGGTAGCATTTTCGAAATGAAGGCTTTGGTGTTACAGTGAAAGAGATTCAGTGCTTAACACCCCTATTTTTCCAGCCCAAGTTCAAAAACAGTGAAAGACAGGAAAGCCAGGCAGATAGAAATAAAGAAATATCAGCTTTATTAATAATAAAGCCTAGACTGATCAGTTAGTCAAGTGTTCTTGTCTAATATTCCAACCCAGAATTAGGCCAACTTATCTACCCAGTCATAGATTCAGCTCAACAACCAGAGGCTCTCCTGTGGAGGCCTGCTCCCTCCCTACACAACTTACAGCATGGCCGAGCAGGATGACAACAGACAATGGAGGGCTATTAACTCGCCTTGCACTCTTCCCTTGGGCTATTTCAAGATATATGACCAGCTGACTTAAAGATCCGATGACCCTACCAAATTCAATGTATACATCAAATATAGTAAAGCTTAACTTAGGCATAAATAAAAGTTTTAATATTTTGTCCTGATAGAGTTTGGATGTGTTGTACCCACCAAAAATCATGTGGAAATCTGATCCCCAATGTGGCAGTGCTGGAAGCTGTTTGAGTCATGGGGGCAAATCCCTCATGAATGGATTAACGCTCTCCCCTGGGAAGAAGGGGTAATAAGTGAGTTCTAGCTCTGTTAGTTCCTCTATTAGTTCCTACGAGAGCTGGTTGTTTAAAAGACCGTGGCATCTCCTTTCTCTCTCTCTTGCTTCCTCTCACCATGTGATCTGCTTGTACCTGTTCTGCTGGCTATCGCTTTCCACCATGGGTAAAAGCAGCCTGAGGCCCACACCAGATGCAGCTGTCCCAGAATCGTAAGCCAAATACACCTCTGTTCTTTATAAATTACCCAGTCTCAGGTATTTTGTTATAGCAACACAAAACGAAATAAGACATGTCCCCACATCCAAATGTATCTATTGACATATTTCCTATGGTGCAACCACCCACCCCTCTTTGGAGACCACCACTGCATGCAATGGGGAGTCACATCAGAGCTGAACTCTAAGAAAGAGAACTCTGGCAGCAATAAGGAGAAGGAAAAGGTGAATAATCAGATATCTAAAAATGGGATAGTACAATGAACATGGCAAGGCCATGCATGCAATCAAATGATACAATGAACACGACAAGGCCATGCATAGAATCAAATGGTAGAGTACAATCAACAGAAGTTGGAAAAAGGTTAGATTTGGGGGTGGTTTGAGAAGGGAAGTGAAGGAAGAGACAAAATGTTGGATGACTTCAAGGTAACAATCCCGAGTGACTCAGAGAATAAAACAACACTAATCAAAAAGGATAATGCACAAGACAGCAATTTGAGGGAAGAACATTTAGATGGAAAGATACTTGAGAAATATTTACATTTAAAGAACAATTGGAATAGAGACTAAAGAAGAAGTTGAAAATGGCCAATAACAGGAAAAGAACAAGGACAATAAAATGTCATACAGTTGCCAATGGAAGGGCATTTTTAAAAAGATGAGATGACCATTTATGTCAAATACTGTCAATAATTAAAGGAGATGGGACAAAGACGTTAGTGAATGTGGCAAATAACTAATAGTAATGAAAGCTAGCATTTCTTGAGCACTTACCACATGTCAGGCACACTGTTCCAAGAGTTTTACAAGTATGAACTCATTTAATCCCTCACAGAACACTATGAGGTAAGTATTACCACTATCACCATTTGGGTGATCATCAAGAAAATTACAACCATAATCAGGTAGAGGCAGAACCCATAGTGGATGGGTGTGAGAACAAATGAGAAGTGAGAAAGAATAGTCTGCCTTTAAATGAACAGAGGGATAGAAGAGAGAACAGTAGCTGGAGGTAAAAATGATTCTGTTTTTTATTTTTAAGATAAAGTCTATTTGAACATTTAAATGTTTATTGATTAAAGTGACAGAATCTAAATCTACCCAATAGGAAAAATATCTCTAATACCACTGGAAAAATTCACATTTAGAGAGGACAGGGACATGATATCAAAGAGTCTAGGAAGCAGGTAAGGAAGGACAGACAGTAGAGAATAGCATAGTGCTACCAAACACAGCGTCATAGTTCCACGGACTGGGTGACTCTGAAAAGGGAGAAACTAAAAAGGAGGGAGGGAGAAAGGGTGAGAACTGAAAGGAGATCAGACAGAAATGGCAGTTGTATAGCAGTCTCAGACTTCCTTCCACCCCAAGGCATAGGAGGGATGGGTCATAGTGGTTTAGCACAGACTGCAAGAGGTTGAATGAGGTGCTCGCATGACTTCCTGCATGTTAGATACACGAACCTGACTAAAGGACCGAAACCATGGCTGAGGACAGCAGGTGCCCAGGGTCCCACTCAACCTATAGGAAAAGCACTCAGTGATCTTCCCCCACTTTTGGTAGCACCCTGCTTCCTCCTGAATTCCAAAGGAGGTCAGAGAGCACTGTTACAAGGCATTACACTATAATTATTTCTGAAGCATGCAGAGTTACGGAGAGAAAAGAATGCTCAGAGAACAGTGGAGGAGACAAGTTGCTGCAACCACATTAGCTGAGCAGAGCTGCTACACAGCAGCAGCGCTTCCCTAGGCAGCGTGGGACTCATGCATATCCTGGAGGCAGAACCAACTGCCAGAGAACAAAAAAATTAGTAACCTAGTCACACTGGGAAAATTTCTGGATGAAATTTTAACTGGCTAGGTAGATCCTTGAGCTGGTAGATTATGTGGATTTAGCTGCAAAGTAATGTTAATTGAGGTGTTAGAAAGTAACAACTGTGTTTTGGATATCTTACTTTACAATCTCTATTTCCAGGGTAAAAAACACTAAGAACTCTTTCTTAAAAGCACGGCTATCACAATCTTTACGTAGAGAGTAGAAAAAGAGTCAATATTTTTAAATGGATTATAGACAATACACTATCAATACTTAACATCTGAGCATTTAATATCCCACATGTATTAATCATAAAACCCAAGGTCATAAAAATAAAGAATTGTTCTAATTTTTAAAATTAAATTCAAAGCACAAACCTACATGAAAATTATGTGGTATCAAGAGAACAGAAATGGTTTCTAGAAAAACACTTTCTAAGTTTTTTTTTAAAGACTTAACAGAAAGATTACAAACTGAATGGAACAGTCCTGAGTCATATCAGGGGTCAGCCGATAATTACTTATGGAATCCTAAACAACCAATTCCTTCTTTAAGACTTACTCTCTTCAACTGTAAATGAGTGAGTTGAACTAGATTCAAAGTACATCCAAACCGCAGCTTTACAAACACAGGTAATCAGTTTTTTAGAACAAAAGCAGGATTCAATTTAGCTGGACAATGAGGAATATTCATAGCACCTATAATTTATTAACTAAAAATCAATGTTAATTGTTAATAGGAATAAATACTATCACTTAAGTTATAGCATACTAAGTAAAAATTATTAGATCTTTATTATAGGTTCTAGATCATCTGATCATAAATAAGAATAGAGTCTAGGAAATTTTTATTAGTGTTTTCTAAATCTTTTTTTTAAATGCTTACAGAAATGTATCATATCCAATACCTCTACTTCAAATTTGTAGGATACTTGTATTTTTTATTTATATTATTGATACCACATATTTTCTTTTTTTTTTTTTTTTTCCCCTTTTTGTCTTTTTTTGTGACCGGTAACGGGATTGCAACCCTCGGTGTTGCGCCCGTACTGCGACCGGCAACGGGATCGCGACCGGCAAAGGGATCGCAACTGGCAACGGGATCGCAACCCTCGGTGTTGCGCCCGCACCGCGCTCAACCAGTGAGTGGACCAATCTCCACATGGGATCCGAACCCTCGGCGGGAGCGCCGCCGTGCTCCCAAGCGCCGCACTCAACCGAGTGCGCCACCGGGCCGGCCCACCCTCATATTTTCAATACACCATATTCTTTTAGAACCCTGATTAGAAAATTGTACTATTTAACAATCACCAATTCTCCCAGAATATTGAAAGAGATGCTGAATTGCTTCTAAGTTTTCACTATTTCCAGAGATTCTGCACATGTGCAGCCCTATCCTCATTAAAAACACCAGTGGGACACCCATTGGGACACCAATGGGTATCACTGTGCAAATTTCATCAAGTTTGGCTAAGCGGGCCATTAATAATAAACAAAAAAAACCCACCTATGTGTAAATCTCGTTTTATATTCACCTTTCCTTTCCTAAAACTCTGGATTTCTTGCAAAATTAAACTATGTTATTTAGTTTACAACGTAAAAAATTAAAGTAATATAAAACATACTGTTGCAGAAGAGTAGAATTGGAAGAAGGAAATCAAAGAGCCTTACACAGGCCACAAGCACTCCACAAGGTGGGATCACATTCATTCCTTACAGGAGGAATCTAAAGCCTAGGGAGATGATGTAACACTTGTAAATGGTGAAATTGGGATTCAAAACCAATTATATCTGGCTCCTAAAACCATACATTTCTTTCAGCAGTTCACAAACCACGGTAAGCACAGAATCAGCAGCAATAAAGGTAGAAAATCTAATGCCATAAAAACAGGGAAGCACTTGCAGCAAGACAACTTACAGAGCATGGACTGCAAACTGAAAATGCCTACAGGAGCCAGGCAAGTAATATAAAATGAAAGGAATTCAGTGGACTGGGAACAGGAGACCATGTGTATCATCTGAAGAGGCAGCTGCTGCTTCACTTCATGCAAGAATGTAGGCCTGGTGCTGTCAGATTTTCTGCTTCTTCTCAAGAGACACTGAAAATAATCTTATTATTTTTAGATATTAACAACTACTTTTAAAAAATTAAACACTCCACTGCTCAAACAACATGAATCTGTGGACCACTAGTATGTAGCCCCTGGAACTGCCAGTTTTCAATCTTTAGTATTCTGGAAACACTACTGTCATTTCTAATAGAAGAAGAAATAGAAAAACAAGCATGGAACCCAAGGGCAAACAGGCACAGGTCTGACAACTGGATGACTCAAAAATTAGATGAATCATTATATCTGTTTAACCTAACCTGAAATTAGTATTAGCTATATGTTTTGTTCTCTATTTTTTTAGTTTTCAATTTCCCAAAATTAAAGAGAGAGTAAGAGGGAAGAAGGAAAGGAGGGCAGTTTAGTAATGATTTTAATGTCCAGAAAAAAACCCTACTCTTACTGAGGCAGTCAATCCACCAGTATAGAAACTCTGTATCAACAATTCTGAACCAAAAAAAAATTTTTTTTGGCAGCTGGCTGGTACAGGGATCTGAACGCTTGACGTTGGTGTTATCAGCACCATGCTCTACCCAGTGAGCAACTGACCAGCCCCTATATTTTTAGATTATTGTTTTTGTTTTTTGATAGCTGGCCGGTATGGGGAACCAAACCCTTGACCTTGGTGTTACGAGGCTACACTCTAACCAACTAAGCTAACAGGCCATCTGAACAAAATTAATTTAGGAAGTGTAGAATTAGTCATTTTTGATTAGTCCTTGATTTTCGCTAAGAAAGCATAGCCAAGGGAAAGTAAGCACATCAGTGTGATTACATTTCAAGCAAGATCTTGAAATTAAGACAAATATTTCAAATGCTCAAGAGATTTTGATAACTAGTATTTAAGGCAAAGATACAAATGAGAACAAAACCACTATAGCTAACTGTTCCCATCCCTCCATGCATTCTAAGTTGAATTTTCAAAGAAATATGTTTGTGAATAAATTCAAAACATTTTAGCTGCAAACACAACGAAATCTCCAAAAGCAGAAAGTGACCTAAGACTGAAGAGTTTTTATTTTACAAGTGAGTGGCAATTCTTTAAGCTTTCAAAGAATACATCTTTCCAAACTTTTATTTAAGGCCTCTAGACCATTCTTTTCACCTATCCCTTCTCTGCAGCAATCTTCTCACTAACTGGCATGGCTATTTGATACACTCCACACCATTACAGGCACTCAGACCCTTGATGTGGATCCCACCACATCTACTAAATCACTTTGTCGTTACATTCATGGTATTTAAAAAAAAAAAATTTTTTTTTTTTTTTGTCTTTTTTCCGTGTCCGGCAATGGATCGCAACCCTCAGTGTCGCCCCCGTACCGGACCAGGACTGGCAACGGGATCGCAACCCTCGGCGTTGCTCCCGCGCCTCGCTCAGCCAGTGAGCGGGAACCGGTCTGTATGTGGGATCCGAACCCTCGGGCGGGAGCGCCACTGCGCTTCCCAAGCGGCACACTATCCAGTGCGCCACCGGGCCGGCCCAAAAAAAAATTTTTTAAAGTAGCTATAAGTTGGGCTGGCCCGGTGGCGCACTGGAGATTGCACCGCTTGGGAGCATGGCAGCGGTCCCGTCGAGGGTTCGGATCCCATGTGGAGACTGGTTCCCGCTCACTGGCTGAGTGCGGTGCAGGCGCAACAACACCGAGGGTTGCGATCCCGTTGCCGGTCATTAAAAAAGACAAAAAGGAAAAAAAAAAAGTAGCTATAAGTTATCTTAAAGACTGTTCTCTCCATCCTCTATTTTTCTCACAAATTCAACAAATAAACATTTCCATATAAATCTTGTTTTCAACTCACAAGAATCAAAGTAGGTTCTATACAAATTACATTAGAATCAAACACAAAATTTTCCTTTTTTCTTAATTTAGAAAGATTTGGATTCAACAAAAGTCTCTATTCTGTACAAGGATTTAACCTTACAACCCTGCCCTTACTGAAATCACCATGTGAAAAAAGTTCATTTGCATTTGGTTCATTATCTCTAAAAGGGAAGAACTTTCAAAGAGGTGAAAGGAAGAAATCTTTTTTTTTTTTTTTTCTTAAGGAAATAGTTCATTCCAGTGACAAAGGCTTTCCACATGCAAAATTCAAGTGTGGTCATTAACTGACTTTTCTTATCTGAAATGGGTTTACTGGGAAAGTTATAAACTTAAAAACAAGATATCTCATCTCTGCCTCAGACCAATAAAAAGTTAAGATGTCAGAGGCTCTTTCCCTCAGGAGAAAAAAGGCTAAACTTTTTTCTTCATTAGGTAATTATGGGTTTCTCTGACTACAAAAACACATGGAGAAGGAATAAAGGTTTTGCTTTTATCTTTTAAAAAAATTATAATAATTACCAGTATAAAAGAATTAAAATGTGATAGAAATGTATAGTTGTGGCCTTCCTCTTTTCACTTTTTCTAAACATGACATGAACTACATCAAAAGAGAAAAAAAAAAGAACAGAAAGAAAAGCTAAAGGAATGGAGTGAGTAGAGAATACCATCACGACAACATGGGTTGAGTCCCTTTACTAGCTAAATAATTTTGGTCAAGTTACTCAGCCTCCAGATGCCTTTTCTCCATCTTGGAAATGTCAGTTTACTAGCCCTGAATGAAGTGTTTCATTTTGTATTTTGTTTTTTTAAAGCTCTGTTATTAATTACTGGATGTGAAGGGTCTGATTTACTTTGGTAAAAATATCCTAAAAGCTTTTTAAAAAGAGTAACAACTACTATCCAAAGTGCAACAATTTTTCTTAAAACGGGAAAAGATTTCCATGCTCTGGTAACAATAACGAACTTTACATCTGTATTTTTCAAGCACTTCGAGAAAAAGGGATTTTACATAGGCAGAAACTCAGCTCAAGGAGTGGAAATGCAAGCTGTCTCCTCCGCACTACTACCTACCTAAGAGGTTTTATTTAAAAGTGCCTATAACCTGGAACTTTCCACAGATGAAAACTGATTGATTACATTTCTTTCAAACCCCAAACACACAAATGGAAGGGAAAAAAAAGAAAAAGAAAAAAAAAAAAAAAAAGCCTTGCTCATAAAAACAAACACCTTAAGGGCCCAGAGCCAAATAGGCAAGACAAAAACGTCTTTGCACAAAATACTCACAGGTTGGTCTGTTCATACAGGTCTCTAAGCAGGTGAAAGAGCAACCCACAAGGAAGGAGAGCTGAAAGCTAAAGCGCAAAACTGGAAAACAGCAAAGGGGTGGCCCAAGGTAAGCAAGCACCAAGGCAATCTCGTATCCTCTGCCAGCTGAAGACCACAGGAGTCCTGCTAGGGAATTTAGATGAGAAAAACAAATATAAAGCTATGAAGAGAAGGAGTATATTTCCACCAGCACATAGCCAGTTTCAGGAATCAGCACCCTTTCCAGGCACCTCAGATGCTACGTAGAAGAGGAGTAAAGTTCAACCCTGAGAGAAGAGAAAAGCAGCAAGGGTTTCAGAAGATAAAATGGGCTACCCCATCCATACAAATGGGTAGAAGTATTACCAGTCTGCCATGCACTAGAGATATAAGGTGGAAATTAGAACACACCTTTTTCAAAACCTCAAAGAAACACCAAGCCTTATTTGAAACACAGCAGGACAAATCACTACCACATTACTAACAGATCTCTAATAGAGAGCAAGAAACAAAATAAAAGCTAATTAAATTCGCACTTGAGTTTTATCTCACCCAAGCAAGAATTGAACTATTTCAGAGATACTAGATGTAATAGCCCATTTCTGGTTTGCTTCATGTAGGTTTCTGTTTGTTTCGGTAGGAGTTCTATAAACGAATAACACATTATGTATTGAGGCTTTGTCTTTCTTACAATGGCACCTTCTGCAGGGGTATGCACACAATGTTGACTTCTGTACAAACAATCATATTCTCTATCTGCTGAGCTATCTGAAAAAGGTTTTAAAGTTAAAGTTACTCCTTGTCCACTTAAGTCTCCCTGTTGTGTACCATCTTACATCCATCAGAAATTAGCATCTCTCACCACATCTAGAGACAAAGGCCCCAATCATGCACACACTCTGTACTGAGTATGAAAAACACTGCCGGTGGCTCATTCTACATTCCTCTTTTTCACTAAACCCCACTTTTGCTGAAGTATCCACCTCTCCTGTATATGGCCATATGCTTCAGGGGAAAATTGACCCTGCCCTTAGCTCCAACAAATAGATTGCAATTTCTAAACCAATCATGGTAACTGGTTTAGAATAAATATATGACAATTCTTTCCAATGAAACATAAGAAATGTAACTGGGAGCTTCTGGGAAAGATTTCCTAAGAAAAAGTACCAGTTTCTCCTGCCCGCTCTTCTTCTCTAGACATTGTCATTTCTGGAAGTGCTACCTGAACCTGCTGAAGCAGCTTATATGACTAAGAAGAAGCCTGCCTGAGAGCAAAGATCCAAGTCAAGGATGGCAGAGCTGAGAGACAGAAAGAACTCAAGTCTTTAAGGGTATCACTGAGTTGCTGATCATACCACACACAGTCTGGATCCCACCAACTTCTAGATTATCAGTGTTGTGAAATAATAAATCTCATTATTTAAGCTGCTTGATTCAGGCTTTTCATTACTTGCAGCCAAAGCATCCTAAATGACCCACACCACTGTGTGAGTCTCCTCTCCTGGTCACGTAACAGGATTACCTTCCTGGCTCCCTGGCAGCTGAGTTGGGCCATGCCACTTCTCACATGTGAGCTGAAGCCATCTCTTTTCCCTCTGACAACAAGCAACATCCTATATAGTGTTTACTTCATCAGCCTGGCTCCCTGAGTAATAAATGTATGGAGCTCCCCTCTCTCCCTCCATATGACTATATACAACATAAGCGGGAAATAAACCTTTATTATTTTAAGCTACTAAAGTCATTTGAGAGTTATTAGTTAGCATAGCATAACTTAGTCTGTCCTAATACATTTTATTTTTTAAAATATTAAAAACAAATGAAAGAAAGAAACATTAATCTGGGTTCCCAGTTAGCAAAAACTGAAAAGGGGGGGAGGGGACACAAAATATTCTCACAAATCATGTTTCTGTTTGCCCCACCCAGACATAAAGAAATGGCAAGAAGAGTTTGCTAAAGAAAAATAAGAAAAGGGAATTGCCCCTGAAGAGAGAATACTACCTTCTATGAAATTCACAGCAGTAAATGCCCAGTCCAATCAAACAAAAGTAGTTACAAACTATCTTACCAGCATAATATGAAGCAATTTTCCGTATGTATCAGTCTATTTGGGCTGCTATAACAAAATACTACCGTACCAGGTAGTTATAAACAACAGAAGTTCATTTCTCACAGTCCCAGAGGCTGGAAAGTCCAAGATCAAGGCACTGGCAGATCTGGTGTCTGGTGAGGGCCTCCTTCATAAATGGTGCCTTCTCAGTGTATCCTCAATTGGTAGAAGGGACATGGGGTCTTTGTTGGTCCTCTTTTATAAAGGCATTAATCCTACTCTGGATTAGGATGGGGTGGACCGGGCACTCATAACCTAATAACCAAAAGGCCTCACTTCCTAATACTGTCACCCTGGGGGTTAGGATTTCAACACATTAATCTGGATGAGGGGGAGGAACACAAACATTCAGATCACAACACTATCTAAACCTCTCCCTCTTTATTCCCCATGGGAAAAGAGTTATTTATGGAAAAGATTGGTACTGGTAAGAACCTAAAGAAAAGAAAACAAAGAGCCAATGGGCTGACATAGCATGAAAGGATCAGGTTCTGGATGTTCTGGCTAGTTACAGAAGTGCTTTTCAATTTTTACATACCCACACAGAATAAAAGGATTACAATGATGATTTATTCATAAGACAACAAGGAAAGAATTATAAAATGACTAAGCCTCTATATCTTAGAAAAACATTAGCTCATTTGACTACAAAATGCTGTTATCTAGTTGGCTAATTCAAAGACAAAAATTTGTCAATTGTTAATTTCAAGAAGCCTATTAAGTTCCTGAAGACACATATTAGGGATATTAGAAAGAATATAGCAATGTGATGCTTTCTATTGCACACTGCAAAAATCACCTCAACCCATATTTTTTCCTCCCTTAATTTACATGTGGAATTTGGTATATTATATATATATATATATATCACTGTTACCCCTTCCAGCAAATTACAAGGAAAAATGATGATTTTTTATTATCCTTTGAACAATAGCTGAGCAGCCCAGCCTTCCAATATTTCTGTCGGTGGGGGGGGGGCCTACTTTGCACACTGTCTATCCATCATACTATCCGCCCCTCTCCCCCCCAAATTACCATACCTCTCTCTCAGCATTATTACAAAATGCAAACTACCCATCCCTCTTACCAGAAAGGCTTCTTTGACAGTCAAACACACGTGATTACACTGACACTCTGGAAGAGAAACAGTTCAGAAAAGAAAAGTATGAAGGCAGCAGCCTCCACGCCTCTAGAAGAGTGGCCAAACTTGCAGACAGGACCCCTGCACACATTCCTCTGCAAACACAGACGCACATTATTGCTACCCCGACATTTACACCCTATAACAACTGCCTGCCAACAAAGTCTGCCAGAGTGACAAGACAGGTGATGAGAACACCTGTTAACGCACGGATGAAAGGAATTCCACAGCAGAAGAGGAACAGCTGAGCAAGTGACTCAGGCACAACTGAGAGGCCAGAATCTAAGACACAGCACAATGGGCACATTCTCCTCACTCTGGAGAAGGTAAGATAGTAAAGTAGTTAAGAACAACTGTAGCGTTTAAGACAAGAGGGATAGGAAAAGGCAGGCTGAAGGGCTAGTTACATAACTGTAACAAAATGCTTTTATCACATAGACCTTATTAGGATTCAGGAATAGGTGACAGCTCAAGGAAATAGTCAACCTAACTCTAAAAGGTCTCACTTCAAGGAAAAGCAATAGCCTCAATCCCACAAGATCAGAAATTACTGTGGATTCTTTTTCTTTGGTCCATGATGAGAAATCATACAAAACGTCAATTTCTTTCATCAAACGTGCAGAGAAAAAAATGCCAAACATTTAAAAGTCAAAACCTTGAGGAAACAACATGTGTGTGAGTCTAATCTATTGGAAGGTAGGTCAACAACAGTCACACCATGCCATATCCTGAGTAAGAAGGTGAAGTTCATCCTGGAGTCGGTAAAGTGGGAAGAGCACACTCCTGTTTCAATGTTTATGCTGCAAGCAGTAACTAATAAATTTCTAAGCTCCCACTACTTATCAGGCCACCTGAATGTAGCCACATACATCTCCTGATACTGAACTGACCAAATTCTTAGTGGCAGTGAAGAAAGGATTCAGAGATCTGCCAGGGTATAGGACCAGATGCCAACAATGCATGCAAAGAGTGTGTGCAGCTTATGGTACATTATTTGGGTTCAATGAATGATAATTGTTATAATTATTATTATTAGAATGAGCCCTCAGTTATCTTCTTCTAATCAAACTCTCTTAATATACCATATTATAAATGTCTTCTTAAGTGACTTAAATACTCAGATGATTAAAAGAGCTCATTAAAATAATAAAACATTTAGAATAATGTGAACATAAATACATTAAACAATTGCATTTTAACATAAAACATAAATTTGTGTTCATTTGTTGATTTTTTTATGTATAGCCAAGTATAAACCATGGTTATTGCATAAACCACACTTACTCATTCTCTAAACACTCAGTTTCTCTTTCTTTAAAGTTGGAACTATTCCTTTGTTCAACAAATGCTGAGTGCCCACTACAAGCCAACCACTGTTCTAGGAATTAGTAAGAACTCTGGCTTTTACTCCAAGACAGAAACCACTGGAGGGTGTTAAGAAACGTGACATGATCTGACTTTAATTTTATCAGAATAATCTTGGAAAGTGGAAGAAAAGAGGAAGAGGCTATTATAATAAATCCAGGTGAAACATGATGGAGCCATCTATTGTAGAGGACTGTCCTGTATATTTTAGAATATTTAGTAGCATCCTTGGCCTCTACCCACTAGATGCCAGTAGTCCCCCTCACCCCAACAGTTGTGACAACCAGTATGTCTTCAAATATTGCCAAATGTCCCCTGGAGGACAAAATAGTCCCTGGTTGAGAACCACTCTTCTAGACAACATTCCCCAAAATGACAAAATATTCCCATTTTACATTTGAAGTGAAAACTTTAATTCATTGTGATGAAAATTACCATTCAGTGAAATGAAATAAAGAACAATCCTGACATTAATATAAAAATGTTCCACTCAAAACGGTATAAATCATTTTCTTTTTCTTTTCTACTTCTCAAGTGCCTGGTGCACAGGTACTCAATAATTTGGACTGAATTACAGACATCTAAAGAAGCAACTGTCCCATGAAAAATGTTTTAACAAAACAACCACAGATTAAAGAGGAAAAAAATTTTAATTATTCACACTTAATTTCACTAAATTTAAAGCAAAGGGTGAATGAAAATGAGTATATGAAAAAATCAGCACTCCTATGTATAAGAAGCCTTCTCTCTATTCTAGACAATGGGGATACAGAAGTGGATAAAACAGAGCTTCTTGGTCCCATGGTACTTCCATCCCATTACCAGACTAGAAAGCCAAAAGAAAGTTTTAGTAGCACAGTTCCCACTCTAGATTTAGTACCATGAGAACCATACCTTTATGAGGTTGCAATCTAATCTTAAGCACTATCATTTGTACAAGTACATACCCTGGCAGAAAAACATCACACCATGAATAGCTATAAAGTATATACATAATGGCTGAGATCATTTCCCAGTAATAACACAGATTAGCAAATAGGACTAATGATGAACAAAAGGATAATGCAAAACAAAAAAAGAGGGAAGCTAATTTAAACACTAGGTTTTACCTGAGAAATTACTTCCCCAAGGCATGAAACAAAAATGCTTGAGAATATCATGAAAATATGACCTGTTTGTCTTTCATAAATTATTCTAATACCTATTTTACTAGTATGCTGGAAAATCTCTGGTGCAACATTTATTTCAAATTTAACTAGAAACACTTTTGTTATCGGCTTCCCATATTAGAAAAGACAACTTTACCTAATTACATGCTTAATTTAACGTAATAAAAGTTGCAACACATTATCTATCATTCTCACCTCACCAAAACCCAAAAACAAACATTTTGCACCTCAAAGAAAACTACTGAATATTCAGTTCTTTGTCTTTATTCCATTCTATTATTTGGTTTCTTTTGCATCCATGTCAGAAATTCTTCCTGTTATATCCCTTAAATAACTATTTTCTGTGTTTACAATTTTTACAAATTTACTTCACAGTAGAAAACATGGCACAACACACACAACTACATTCTTCGCTTTCATTTCATGTTCATCCAATTATCACTCCTATTTTCTACTGAAGATTTTTACAGAGATTTGAGGGGCTGTTTGATTTTGTTTTGTTTTTTAACTGCATGGCTAGTTTCAACAAGGATCTACTGAGATAATAAGAGATTGTACACTTGAAATGACTCCACATACCCAGAAGTTTTTTAAAAGATACTAAACATGTACAAGAGTAGAATCTAACCTTGACTGATAACTTCTCCACTCCACTTTTAACTCCATTCTCCATCCACTGATAACTTCTCCATTCCACTTTTAAAGATTTCAAAGAAAACAAAACTAAACAAGATCAAACTTCCCTTCGGTTATAGAACTACTATTAGCCAAGATAACACCCTGGCGATTCAAACCTGGTGCACTATTTATTTACTCTCAGGAGTCCATCTACACTCATCGTTCCTTTATTTTCCCCCACCACCAGCCTCCCAAAAAACTCAAATCATTCCAGTTCCCCTCCTTACGTGCATACCTATTGAAAAAACTGGAAACATAAGCAACAATTCAGCATCCATTGGTAAAAGGTCACATATTCTAAACCAGACCTAAAGTAATAATTATTTTTAAAGACTCTGTGGAAGGAGGAGATGGGGGAAACATTCCCTGGTCTCTTTATCTTCCTGTTTAGATTTTAAGACGTTCACTTGAACTTCTGCTTCTCTGTCAACTCCCAACTTCACTACTAATTCAACCTTAAGAGCTATTTTTTAACCCGGGGTGGGGCGTGGGGGGAGAGTCCTTTAAAATACATTCAGTTGAAGGAAATAAATCCTTTGGAGCACACTGCCATCCATTCTTCCAATGCCTCCTCTCCCCTCATCTGACCTGAAATGCTTTTCCTGGCTGTTTCAGTACTGTTTGTAAATAGATGCCAACGGTAGAACATTTTCTGTTATCAATCCACTGGGTCACTTGAGAATCTCCTTTATAGCTGTCTTCCTGAGTTCACTTTTTGTTTGGGGTTTTGTTTCGTTTTTAAGGGGCAGAGCAGGAAACTGAAGGGGAAAAAAGATCCACACACTCGTTTGCCTTCCCCCATCTTTCCCCTCCCCCTCCATCCACCCCAAATGACTGTGAGAACTTCCTGCAGCGAGAACACCATGAATAGGGCCTGGCACCCAGACAGGAAAGATAGTGCAGGACTAGGAATGCTCTGAATAAAGCTTCTATGCAGCCATGAAATTAAAAGGATTCAGGAGCAACACAAAAGGCCTGGCTATTTAATGGATTCAGTCTTTTATTTTACAGTATAATTAGGCAGCATACAAATGAAAGCCTTTTCCAAGGAGCTGGACTGGACTAACAAGCCCAGATGACTCTACCTACAAGCTCGCCATTTTTCCTCTTGAGTTGATATTGTTCTTTCTCTTAGACAAACATTTCAGGGGGAAGTTGAAGTACAAATTATCTCTTACTCAGAGGTCAAATTCTGAGGTTCCTTCAATTTTTACTCTTTTATAGGTTCCCATACACATAATTTATTTCAGAGATGGTGTTCAGATAGGGAAGACTATATCCTTTCTCCCACAAGCATCCTATATACTTCATGACTATTGTTTTTTAAATCATAATAATAATAGAAAATGTTTCCTGACCAATCTTGCCTATTAGGCTTATTAATACATAGTGGGGAAAACCTATCACACATCTCAGATCTGCTGTAGTGATAAAACTCAATCCAAGATTCATTCTGTATTACTGACATCTGAGCTGCAGTATTCACAAAAATCAAATGGTAGTTAACAGCGTGTATGTTTGTTCGTTTGTTTGTTTAATTCAGCTCTCACCTTGGGCACCCGAGGAATCAAGGATACCTAAGACAGCATTCAAAGTGAACAGACACATAGAAAAATCAACTCCACGAATTTCTCTTTTTTCCCCCACTCTGTATTATACTTGAACTCTTTCATTTTCTCTCTTTGCATTATTCTGCCAAGGGCCTCCACCCAAAATAGGATGACTTGACATCTAAAACTCAAAGGGAGCGAAGAGGCCAACATTTTTTTGAGACATAGCAAAAAAGAAATGTATTAATAAATTTCAGAGGAAAGTGGAGAACCCAGTAGCTTGTAAAAACCTAAGAAATTCACCTTCCCTACATTAAAATTGTAGAATAAAGTCTTTCCATAACAGCAATGACTCACACAAGTAGCTGGAAATACAGGAAAAAGAAAAGAACAATAAATGCAAAAGACAAAAATTTAGTAGTCTGAAATTTAGAGACAAGTTAAATCTGAGCAGAGGTCTTAAAAAAATAATAAAAATATAAGTGCCGTATAATGGATTGAATTATGTCCCCCCCAAACTCATTGAAGCTTGAATTGTGTTCCCCAAGTTCTATGTATTAGAAACTTAGCCCCTACTGTGACTGTTAAGAGGGTGGGAAATCCTATTACAGTAAATGAAAGGTGGAGCCTTAAAGAGGTGATTGGATTATAGGACCGTGCAGCAGTGAATGGATTTAAAATGGTTGTCAGGGGTGTGGTTCTGTAAAAGAAGGAAGAGTCTGTTTTCATCTCTGCTGCTCTCTGCTTCCACCATCTTGCAATGTAAGACCCTTGGGTCACTGTTGCCACCACCAGATGGACTTTGGAATTCCCAGCCTCAGAAATTGTAAGCAATAAATTTCATTTTCTTTATAAATCACCCAGTTTTAAGTATTTTGTTATAAGAAACAGAAATGGACTAATACATAAAATTTGTACTAGAGAGTTAGGGTGTTGCTTATAAAAATACTAAAAAATGTGGAAGCAGCTTTGGAACTGGGTGTTGGACAAAGGTTGGAGGAGTTAGCAGGACTTCCAGAAGAAGACAGAGATGAGGGAAAGTTTGGAATGTCTTAGAGACTGGTTACATGGTGGTGAGCTATGTTCCTATGAACATGGAATGTAAAGACCATTCTAAGGAGGTCTCAGATAGAAATCAGAAGAAGTTTATCAAAAACTGGGGCAAAGATCACCCTTGCTATGAACTGGCAAGGAACTTGGCTGCATTGTGTCCATGCCCTAGGACTCTGTGTCAGTTGGAACGTAGGAATTGTGAACCAGCGCATCTGGCCAAAGAAATTTCTAAGCACCAAAGCATTAAGGAAGCTGCATGGCTACTTGCAACAGCCTACTCTGAGTTAAGGCAGAAAAGGCAAGACATAAAGCCAGGATTTAAAAGGGAAGCAGAGTGTAAAGATTTGGAAAATTTGCAGCCTGGCCATGAAGTAAAGAAGAAGAGAGCATGCAATGGTGCAGCCCAGCGATCATTAGCTAAGAAGATTAGTACAAAGAAAAGGTATTGTCTGGTTAGGCTAAGGCCTGGAATCCTCACAGTTTCAACTGTCTAGCTCTTGATCCTGTTCGTGACACCAATTGTAAAGCTACTCGACCACGACTATACCAGTTGTGGTGCTATTTTACCTGCCGGTAATCCCGAACCGACTGGGCCAATTGTCGAGCTAAGGCTAGGTCTGGAGCCCACTCACAGACTGGGCCACAAACCCTTCACATGCCAGGCTGGGTCACCAGACCCCTTCACGCAGGTCTGTGAGCTAGGTAACCAGCCAAAAGGTCCTTGGAGCCATAGGTTGGAAAGCATGGCTGTGTGGGGTGGATGCCCCAGGCAGATGCCCGCCCACCACCTGCTTCACTAAAACTCCCCTCTCTCTCTCTCTCTCTCTCTAAAGAACACAAGAATAGCAACAAAACTAAAAAGATACATTGGTGTGCATGCACACTAACTACACACACACACACACACACATACACAATTTGCTTACAATGGATGTGCTGAAACCACACCCAACTGGACCCAAGGCGAGGGCCCTGACCAAACTATTCTATTTTCCCAACAGATATTATCAAAAGAAGGGGGAAAGGGCCCTGAAGGCATTGCAAAAGCCTCTGGGGCCAATCCTTCCATTTCAGGCCCAAAGACCTAGGGAGACAAAATGGTCTTGGGGAACAGGCCTGAGGCATCCTCCACAGGCTCACTGCTCAGGACCACCTTGGGAAGCTGCATCCAGCACCAGCACCCCAGCTGCTTTGGCTACTCCAGCTGTGGGTAAATTGGCCCTAGGTGTGGCTGGAGGTGCAGCTTTGGAAAATACAAGCTGGAAGCCTTGGTGGCATCCACATGGTGCTAGGTCTGCAGGCTTGCAGAGTGCTAGAGCTGTGGAAGCTTGGGAGCCTCCACCCCGATTTCAGAGGATGTATGGAAAAGTCTGGGGGCCCAGGAAGAGATCTGTTGCAGGGGTGGAGTCACCACAGACAGCCTTTACTAGAGCAATGCTGAGTAGAAACCTGGGGTCAGAGTTGCAGCAGAGAAATCCCAGCAGCGCCATGTCTAGTGGAGCTATGAGAGCAAGACTGCCATGAAGACCCCAGACTTATAGAGCTACCACAGTGCAACGCCAGCTTGTGAGAACTAAAGCATCACCTGAGACCAGGAAAGCCACAGAAGTATAGCAGCCCAAGGGTTTGGGGACCCAACCACCACACCAGCGTGCAGAGGATGTTGAACACGAAGTTAAGTTACAAGATTCACCAGCTCTGAGATTTAAAGCATGTCCTGCTAGGTTTCAGACTTGTTTAGGACCTGCTGCCCCTTTCTTTTGGCCTATTTCTCCCTTTTGGAATGGGAATATGTACCCTATGTTTCTCCCACCATTGTATCTTGGAAGTAGATAACTTGTATTGATTTTACAGATGGGACTTTGAACTTTGGACTCTTCAGTTGAAACAAGTTAAGACTTTTGGGATGAAATGAATGTATCTGTATGTGAAAAGACATGAGTTTTGAGGGACCAGGGACAGAATATAGTAGATTGAATTTTGTCTCCCCAAAACTCATTGAAGCTTGAATTGTGTTCCCCAAGTTTTATGTATTAGAAACTTAGTCCCTACTGTGACTGTTAGGAGGGTGGGAAATCCTATTATGGTAATTGAAAGGTGGAGCCCTAAAGAGGTGACTGGATTGTAGGACCATATAGCAGTGAATGGATTTAAAACGGTGGTCAGGGGCATGGTTCTGAGGGCTTTAAAAGAAGGGAAGAGTGTGTTTTCCTCTCCGCTGCTCTCTGCTTCCACCATCTTACAATGGGAGACCCCTGAGTCACTGTCGCCACAACCAGATGGACTTTGGAATTCCCAACCTCAGAAACTGTAAGCAAATAAACTGTGTTTTCTTTATAAATTACCCAGTTTCATGTATTTTGTTATAGCAACACAAAATGGACTGATACATGCCATTCCTCAAAAGAAGACACACAAATGGCCAACAGGTACATGAAAAAATGTTCAACATCACTAATCATCAGGGAAATGCAAATCAATGCCACAATGTGCTATATAACCTCATCACAATTAGAATGGCTATTATCAAAAAGACAAAAAAAATCCCAAATGCTAATGTGATAAGGAGAAAAGGGAATGCTTACACACCACTGGTGGGGATATAAACTGGTACAGCCATTATGGAAAACAGTATGGAGGTTCCTCAAAAAACTAAAAATAGGAAACATAAGCTCTAGCAATTCCACTACTGGGTATTTATCTCAAGGAAATAAAATCAGTATGTTGAAGAGATACCTGCATTCCCAAGTTTACCGCAGCAATATTCAAAATGGCCAAGATATGGAATCAACCTAAGTTTCCATCAACAGATGGGTCAATGTATTAGTCCATTTCTGTTGCTTATAACAAAATACATGGAACTGGGTGATTTAGAAAGAAAATGAAATTTATTGCTTACAATTTCAGAGGCTAGGAAGTCCAAAGTCCAGGGAATGCATCTGGTGAAGGCTTTCTTTGGTGGTGACTTCAGTGACAGCAGGTATCATATTGAGAAAATGGAGGAACAGAGAGAGACTAACCTCCTCATTCACTCTCTTTTTAAAGCCCTCAGAACCATGCCCCTGACCACCATTTTTTAATCCATTCACTATGGCATGGTCCTACAATCTAATTACCTCTTTGAGGCCCCACCTTTCAGCTACCTACATTTAACCACCCTGACCTAGTCTGTCTCTGACACACTTCATTTGAAATTAGAACAGTATTTCAGTTTCAAATCATTAATTTAAATCACAGTTTTCCTCCAAGTTGTAAAGACTCTTATCATAGATTCATATGTAGACAAGAAACTGGCTAACATTTACTACCAATAACTAACTTTTTAAAAAACACAGTCACTAAAAGGGGCAACAGTAACATTAAGAATTTTTCTTGTAATCAGAAAGTTCTCATAGATTTAGTCCAGTGATTATCACTTCAATACTGAAAATGATTTGAAAAATGTAAACCATTTTGTAAGTACAGAGTGGTGATATTTTTATTAAAATCCTCTAATATAAAAAAAAAATCTTTTAATTTCTCTCAACATTACAACACTTTCCAGGAATACTCCACCTCAGAATGTGAAGATACCACATGCTCTCAGTAAGAGTTTATAATTGCTCAACACCCACAAATGCCACTGAACGAATAATACTGAAACTCCTTACTTTTAATGGCACTACTTGTTCAACTCACAATTTAAAAAATGTGTAAAATGAGCTACATTTCTTAATGAAATGTTAGTTTATTGATGGTTTGGGGTCATTTTCATACATTACACTAGGTAATAAGAATTTATTATGTGCTAGAACATGCCACTGGTAACATGAATTTACTTTTCCTGTTAATCATGATACATTAAATACTCTCCTGGAATCAAAGTGTATATAGAACCTGACCTCATCCACACTTTTTATCAAAGGTTGTCAGTAGCAAGGAAAGGTTCAGGCAGGCTTAACACCTACCAGAAAAACTCAGTTCCAACTTTTTAAAGTATGCATAATGTCGGGAAAATATAGGAAAATGGTCAGGGCCCCTCAGATGTTCAGAATCTTGCCAAGCATTTGATGTAAATATGCACGTGTGCCCAGGTGTTCCTTGGTTGTTGTCTAATGTAACTGCACATGTGCAAGCACATGTCCTGGGTTATGGACTTAAGTATAAAGGACGAGTGGCTCTGAGCCACAGAGCTCCCTGCCCCTGGGATGCCTCCCGGGGGGGGGGGGGGGGGCACTACTGCTGCTCCTGGAGGCTATTGCTGCCAGGGCCTCTTGGAGGCCACCACAGCTGCTACTGGAGGTGGTGGCGGTGGCTGCTGCTGCTGCTACTGAGGACTGAGGTCGTGTTATCTGCCAATGGCTCCCAGGATCTTTCCCAATTACCTAGCATGGACCTGTGTGTGAGGGGTCCGGTGACCCAGCCTGACATGTGGGGGGTCTGGTGACCCAGTCCGTACAATGGGTTTGAAGGGTCTGTAAGCCCTAGCCCTGAAAATACAAATGGAAACTTAGTATGACTAAAATAATGAAACGTTTTGGCTTTAGTTATGAAATTGCCCTAGCCATACAATTAGCGTAGCTATTGCCTCAACCTGACAACTGGCGTATTCCTGTAGCTTTACACATTAGTATAACACAAATAAGATTATTAAACCCTAAAAAGCGATAGTATTTTTAAATTGTTTTCACTGCTATCCAAATGCAGGTTTAAAAACATGACCTAATTTCATCAGCTACACTTCCTAAACTATCTTTAGGTCTGTGAGCTCTGTCCATGCTGTACTCCCTTTTTCAAACTTGCTCCAAGTCCTTGTTAACAAAGGACCTAAAAAAGGAATTCAAGCTTTAAATTCTTAGGGCAAGATAGGAAAGCCTAGTTAATGTGTTCTCCAAACCATAAATAAATTGAAATCTCTTATTAAGAAATCTACCCCCGATTTGCATGTTCCTCATGTATAAGCTAAATATTTGCATATCTGCACAGAAATTACTTCTAATACTGTAAAAGTGTTATACTAATAACACACCATAGTTACAATCACCTTTCAATAACACATGCCAATGGAAGAAGTAGAGGTACTAACATCACTGAAATTTCAAACATGGATGTGCACTACATGATTTTTTTCTCTTCCTATGTTTTCTTTATCTGACGGTTTGTTTACCGGTTTCCTCTTTCCTCCTTTATTCAACAAGAATTTATTGACTACCTACTATGTGCCAAAGATTCTGTTAGAACTAAAAATATGAACACCAATTTCCATAGTCCAAAAGGAGAGGGACATGAGAATAAATTCATACAATGCACTGAATTCTTCTTATGACAGAGGTACAAGCACAACAGGAACATCAGCCTGATCACTATTTTTAAATAAACATCAATTCTTGACAGTAAAATAGCCCAACACCAGCTTAGAGGAAAACATGGAGAAAAAATTAGTAGTAAATGATAATGCATAGAATTTAAGAAAACATCACACAAATAAAAGAAATTTCTGTTGCTCTAAGTCAGGGTTCATAAGCCCACGAGACCGCTGGCACCAGTCAAGAAGCCTACGTGGGTGAAGCACTCTGGGTAGCGTGGAGAGGGCAGGCACCCTCTGAAGAGAGCTGCCACCACTCATCAGCTACACCCAGAGGCATTGCCACTAAAGCCCAATATGCCCAGATCTTCTGATTTTTAAAAAAAGGAAGGAAAAAAATAGAAATTTTGAATCTTATGTGAAACTTTACAACGTTTAACTAATGGAAATTAATTTTTAAATATTTCAGACTGTCCACCAAACAAAACAGGTCTGTGAGCCATATGTGGCCCATGGGGACTCGTTTTGGACCTCTGCTGTAAGTCCTCCAAAAGAAGATCCAGCTTAACTCTTTATCAAGATAGTAAAAGTTGAGCAAAACTAAAAAACCAAAAAAAAACCCCACCAAAGTACAAACTTTCAATGTACTCCTGTTAAACACCACTATGGAGATGATGTCACAAAAACCTGGACTGTAAGAAACCCCGAAGGACAAATAAACTGGCCACAACACAAGTCAGCTAGCTGCAAGGGAAAGAGGGGGAAAAGAAGAAAGGGTGGGAGAGAAGGGAAACCTAAAAGAAATTTAAATGACATAAAAACCAATCACAAGATATAGACTACATTTGGATCATAATTCAAACTAAAAATTTAAGACAATTGGAAACTTGAACACTGAATGGATATTTGTTGAAAACAGGAATTAGTGTTAATTTTTTTTAACAAAATAACAATGTCAGGTTGTTTTCCTTTTTGCTTTTTGGTGGCTGGCTGGTGAGGGGATCCAAACCCTTGACCTTGGTGTTATAACATCAAGATCTAACCAACTGAGCTAACCAGGAAGCCCTGTTTTTTTTTTTTTTTTGGGGGGGGGGTGTTTGTTTATTTAAAAGTATTTATGTTTTGAGATATTAGGTTTAGAGATATTTATAGATAAAATTATATGAGGGTCTAGGATTTGATTCAAAATAATCTAGGCAGGAGAAGGGGATTCGAGATAAGGCAAGATTGGCCATGAGTTGGTAACTGTTGATACTGGGCAATGATAACATGAGAGTTCATTACATTTCTGTCTACTTTTGTATTTGTTTTTAAACTTCCCATAATTAAAAATATCCTAAAATAAAAAATTGTTTTTACTTCTTTCCTGATTTACTATCACTTGATCTCATCAAAAGCAGGGAAGATATTCAAAAGATTAAGAAGACCAAGAAAGGGAAAAAGAACAGGGAGTAATAGTTTCAACATAACAATAAAGAAACTAATTAGCCTGCCCCTTGATTTAAAAATAATTGATTCTGTGCACAAATGACCCTGGGACCTCTTTTGTTTACGGATAAAGTGTTTTTTTAAAAAAAAAAATTCTAAGCAAGTATAATCTCATCTAATGTCGCCCTAACAGGACATAAAAATTATAACGCTGTATTCCAACTTCATTAAAATCAAAGTTGGTTTCTAAAGTGCCATGAGAACACACTGAATTGGTGTTTTTTAATTTCCTCAACCAAACATGCTGGATGTTCAGTACAGCTTATTATTGCTGAGGGTGAGTTAGGAGAAGTTGGAGTGCACAACAGGGAAGGTGTATATACTCATTCAATGACACGTACTAATTTTTCTTTCCTAGAAATGGGAAAGTGAGTATGCTGGGATGGGGTAGAAAGAGGGTAAAAAAGAGCTTCCTGCAAAAATTAATGTGAAGCCAGTAAAAAGACTATACTGTTATTTTCAAACAATGGCTGCTTGTTATTTGGGAGCATCTTGGGGTCTCAGAGAATAGAGAGTCAAGGTATCTGGGTAAGGAACTAGGTTGCTAGGGAAAGCTAAAAAGATGAAGAAAGTCATATGTACAAAGGAAGGATAGAAAAGTGGCTATTATTAGCATGTCCAACATATTGGGCTTAGCAAATATAGAAGAGACCAGGTTACTTTATCCTCCTTTTATCCCTCTTACTGATAAGATAAAAGAAAGTTATAAAATGATAGCCATGGCACCTGCCTTTGAAAAAGACAAATCTAAAGAACAGTTGATAATTCAATGGAATGGTTTCCCATTATTCTTAAAATCAATTCCAAAATGCTAACTGTGGCCTCTAAGGTCCTTATAGCCAGATATAAGAGAGAACGTATATCTATCTATTTTGCATTTAAGGGGGAAGAAAAACTATGATGATCAAAGGACTCAGCAGGCCCCAGAGCACATACACTAATGATACGGCCCTCACTATTTCCTGATACTGTCAATCTCACTCTCGATACTATACTCACACTGATCCTTCCTCTGAGTCCCTAAACTTGCTGGGCTTCCTACCCCAGGTCCTTCACAGATACTGTTTCCCCATCTGGAACATTCTTTCCAAGTACCTTATATCCCAAGCCACTATTCTCCCTCAGGACTCTCAGCTGAAACAAGGATTCACTGCACACTATATTTTTCCTTAATGGCACACATCACAATTATAACTAAAAAAAGGGTTCGGATCCCACATACAGACCGGTTCCCGCTCACTGGCTGAGCGAGGTGTGGGTGCAGCACCGAGGGTTGCGATCCCGTTGCCGGTCCCAGTCCAGTGCGGGCGCGACACTGAGGGTTGCGATCCGTTGCCGGACACGAAAAAAGACAAAAAAAGGAAAAAAAAAAACAATTATAACTAAATGATTAATTAATTATAAGTATTTGTAAGTTTTCTCTTTACTGTGAAGTCATGAGGGCAAGGACCACATTTGTCTTGTTAAAGCACAAAGTTCAAAAAACAGTCGTAAGAAAGAAGGAGGGAGAACTCTCACTGTACTGTCTTACGCTGCTCTGTATTATGATAATCTGTGTCCTTGTGCAATTTGGCTTAAGCTTCTGAAACAGCAGAGGATCTGTCTGACTCATCTTTTGCACCAACCTTCAAAGCACCTTACACCTTGGGAAGCAAGCACTCCACAACTGTTTGAATTAACTAAATAGACTGAAAAAAGACAGCATCCCATACAAAAAAAAAAAAAAGGTTCCTGTTACCACTGATCAGGGACTTTTTTTTTTTTTTTTGTCTTTTTTCGTGTCCAGCAACGGATCGCAACCCTCAGTGTCGCGCCCGTACCGGACCAGGACCGGCAACGGGATCACAACCCTCGGCGCTGCGCCCACACCTCGCTCAGCCAGTGAGCGGGAACCGGTCTGTATGTGGGATCCGAACCCTTGGCGGGAGCGCCGCCATGCTCCCAAGTGGCGCACTGTAGCAGTGCGCCACCAGGCCGGCCCCTGATCAGTGACTTTTGAACACAAACAGAACTTTGTGCCAACAACTGCTAGCCCAATAAATATGAAGTTTCTGAACAAGTTAGAAACAACAAAACTCTACAGCCATTCCACCAGGCCCTCCAAAATCAAAAGCAACAGCCCATCCTCCCCCCTTCCCCCACTCCGTCCCTGCCATTGCTGCTGTTTGGCAATTCATCATACTTGATATGAAGAGTTAGCAGTTATGGTTCTTTCTCAAGAGTTCCTATCCCAGTCCCCAAAACATCTTTATTAAAAATCTACAGAAACTAACTTTGCAACTTGAATATAAAACAGCCAGATGACCCAGAGACTTCAGTAAATATTTGAGATTTTCTTAAATATTAAATATATATTGTTCTTAAAAACAAAATAATTTTTCATTTGTTTCAATAACCACAATTTGAAATCTCTGCATCTAAGTTCATTACTGAACACAAAACAGAAATTCAATGCTTACTACAATTAACTAGAGGAAAAAATGATAGGTTAACAGTTTCTTAACAGTAATTATTATTTACAATAATTGTCCTCTATGCCATCTGGTTTATATCTAAATTTAAAACTTACCATGTCTTTAAGCTCACTTTAATAAACAGATTTAAACCAGAAATCACTTTGATAATGTAGGAATGGAAAATGCATTCTTCAGAACCAGCTCTTATCTCCTCAAGTATAATCAACAGGTCATGAGGGAAAAAAAAAATCAAAACTATCTCAGGAGTTATCCGTAAGTGACTTTATACACAGAAAGGAAAAAGAATATAATGGAAGGCACAATCCCAGCTTTGTCATTTACTAGTTACAACTTCTGTGAAAATTTCTGATTATCCTGTTTTTCCATCTACCCATCTTACTTACATACACACCCTTAGAGATTAAGGGGAGAGAACTACAAACTGCTATTAAAACAAACCTGCCCAATGCAAGCATCGCCAAACCTGTAAAACCAAGTTTGACAATCAGTTCCTCCACCTCCAGTTTGTCCCCATCCCCCTGCCAATGCACTAAGGTACTTTAGAACAGCCCAAGAAAGGAATACCCTACAGAAAATTTGGTATAGGTTGAAATCAGAGAGTCAAAAATTCCCTACAGATGGTATAGACCATGATTAGTTGCTTGATTAACTCAATTACCTTCTAATTCACTGAGAATCTTGAGGCCAATTGAGGCCCAACTTCCTGAACTCTTAAAAGAATCTTTATCTTTACTCGCCCTTCCTAACAGCCTCAAGGAAAACAGGTGACCCTCTTCCTACCCAAGGTTAACTCCTTCATGGGTGTTCATGATTTCACCCCCTCTTATTTCTTCCAGGATTTTCCTTTATTTTTCCTTCTCCTTTCATCTATCATCCTTAGCCTCTCCCTACCTCTCTCTTTTCCTTCAGGATAGAAACAATGTTAAAGTGTCTTCCTTCAGGACCACTTCTCTTCTTCCACTGAGGTATAATCAACGTCTAGTAAAGTACAAAACCATAAAGGTACAGTTCGGGGCCAGCCAGTTAGCTCAGCTGGTTAAAGCACAACCTTATAACAATATAAGGGTACATACAGTTCAATAAATTAGAAATACAGAATATGTTTAGAACCCTGATCAATACAAAGAACAGTATCAAGAACAGATGGCTCCTCGTGCCCCTTTCCCACCAATATCCCTCTAAAAGGTAACTGCTATTATGATCTATCACCAAAAATTAGTTTTGCCTGCTTATTGACCTTCACATAAATATAGAGTATATCTCTTTCGCGTCTGAATTCTTTTACTCAACATAACCCAGTACCACTTTTTAAATACAGGCATTTCTCAGAGTTGCTTCCTCAGAACTCTGTCCACTCTATTCACTCTATCTAGCAATTTCATTCAAAGGCTTCAACTACTAACTAAATATATACAATCTCCAGGCTCTTCAGATATACCTGATGTAAGAAAAAAAGGGGGGGTGGGGGAAGGAGACAGATATACCTGATGTCCTTCAGGTACCTCAAACTTAACACATCCAAATTCTAACTCATCTCCCCCCCTCATCACCCTAAGGCCAATTCTTGCCCCTATATTCTGCCTATTAGTTCACGGGATTACAGTCACCCAAACTAGAAAGCTCCAAGTCATCCTGACATACAAAACCATTTTGCTCACACTATATACCTCTTTACTAACACAGAAGACATACTCAAGTTAGTTCAGGAATGAATAAATAATCCTGAACTACTCCTTCTCCCCTCACATATAATCATTGACTAAGACCCAACAATTCTACATTCTAGACAATTCTCCTGTGTCCACGATTCTTCACCTGCGCTGACCACGTGTAGACCTTCCTCATCAAGCTCCTAGGTAGCCCTTGGCCCCCTGCCAGGAATATCCTATCTCATCCACTCCTACTCCTGCTCTACTCTTCCTCATCTTCAAAATCATCTCCCAACTACCCCCAACTGCAGCAGAGGTGATTATTTCCCTATCTGGTATGACAACCACATTGTACAAATCTCAAAACTAGTGCACACTAACTGTTATTCTTTCCTTCCCCCCTACTAGGCTGAACTCCTTGAAGCAAAGGCAGCATACCATTCTTTTGTTGGATTTCCAGTTCCTAACAGAGTTCTTTACCACATAGGAAATCAATAAATGTTTAATGAAGTCCCCACTAAGGCAGCCTCCAAATCCCTAGTAGCACTCTCTCCAATCCATTCTCCAATTGGCTACCAGTTAACGCCCTAGAATACAAATCTAATCATGTCACCCCCCACTTTACTGCTTATCAACTCAAGTTCTTAGCATGTGAAGGCTTTCATCATGTAGCCCCAACCTCCCTTTCAGTCTCATCTCTTACTACTTTTAATCTCATCAGCTAACACCTCACCACACCAAGCTACTCACCATTCCTTGCCCTTCATTCATGCTTTAGTACCTGACATGCCCTTTTCATGCAAAGTTGGGCCCCCATTCACGTAGTGATCCTTCCCAGGAAGCCTTTCCAGAGCATTCCTCTTCCAGGGGGAGTTGGTTTGTCAGTCTTCTGGGTTCCCTTGGCACTCTGCAAATGGCTCCATTAAGGCATTTGAAGTTTTATTATAACTGCTTATGTAAATCCATATATACACTATATAGGAAAACCTTGGCATTCAAAAGGCATACATCCTGAGAGCTTCATAAATTTAATATAAACACTCTTTCTAGATCTCTTCAGTTCTGACCCATAGCCATAGCCAGTAATAGCATTTATTTTGTGTATGAAAAAATGGCTCTTATAAGAAAACCAAGTAAATAACGTTTATATCACCTTCCTGAGTGTTACCATACATATGGTAACCAGTAGAAAGCAACAAAGCTCCACTGAGATTTGCAGGCTGGATGGGAAGCCAGGTCCATCACCAGGCTAAACAGATGAGTGCAGTCAGCTTAACATGTACCAGATTACTATTTCAAATTAATGCAAAATCAGTCCTCCAATGTTAAACTGTAAATACCAAGAGCAGGAAACACACCTTCACTTGTTATGTCACCAACTCCTAACTGTAGTGCCTTGTCCTGAAGGTTTACTGAATTAATTTAGTGATATCCCCTACACAATTTTTTGCTTCCTACTTTTATGAACTAACCCACAATTCACCCATCACCCAAACTACAAACTTGTGATCTTTGAGCTTCTATCACCAAAACAGCCAATTAGCTGCTGAGTCCCAGGGTAATGTATACATCAGTCTACTTTTCTCCTTCCCACTGCCCTAGCTCAGGCCTTCAGTATCTCACCTGACCTTACCTCCCCCAACTTCTAACCTCTCTCACTCCCAAATCATCCAGCACTAGCACTTCTCAAACTGTATCCTGCAGATGCAACATCTAGGGATCTTGTTAAAATGCTGATTATTCAGTAAATCTGAGGTGGGGCCTGAGGTTCTGCATTTTGAACAAGCTCCCAAAAGAGGCTGATGATGCTGATCCAAAGACCGCATTTCGGGCCGGCCCAGTGGTGCACTGGAGAGTGCGCCGCTTGGGAGTGCAGCAGCACTCCCGCCAAGGGTTCGGATCCCATGTGGAGACCGGTTCCCGCTCACTGGCTGAGCGCGGTGCGGGCGCAACACCGAGGGTTGCGATCCCGTTGCCGGTCCCCGGTGCGGGCGCGACACCGAGGGTTGCGATCCCGTTACCAGTAAGAAAAAAAAAAAAAAAAAAAACAAAGATCACATTTCAAGGAGCAAGCTCAACACAATGCTGTTCTGGAATAAAGCACCTAACATGCGATCAACAAGCAGAGGCCAGATGACCATCATTCAAGAATATAAAAGCACAGGTTTCTATGCTAGGTAAGAAACTGGGCCACATGCTCTCTGGTACCTTCCAATGCTAAGATTCTATGCTCTCTCTAGGATATCCAGGTCGCCCATTTTAAATACCTGTGAAGCCTGGCAAAGCTACACCCTAGCTGGAATTACTTCAATTATCTCATTCATCAGGTTCTGACTTAGTAACTATAAACAACTCTGGTTTAGTCTATTCCAATATTACAAATGTTTCTAAAAGATAAGGAAGACACTGTGCAAGGGGTAATATAATCGTGGTTATGACAGTACCTAACAGATAAATGAACACTATCACTTCCCTTTATCTATCAATATTATGAGGAGGTTGAGACCACTTAGGTAAATCTGTCAGTTTCTTAGAATCAAGGGGGCGGTCAACAATCTTGTTTTGTTGTTTTGATTTGGGGGAGAGGGGTTGCATCTGCAGAAGCAGGAAACAATGACAACTCCCAATTCTCCACTAGCAGCTAAAGCCTATTCAGGATACAAAAAAAAACCATTCTGACTATAATAACTACAAGACAATCCCAATTCTCAGAAATGGACTTTTGTGTGATATCTTCAGAATGACATTATCCTCTTAAGTAGTTCCAAGATATCTGTTTATAGAACTTTTGTCATGATGAATTTATTCATCAATGAGACGATACCATTCAGATTCTGGATAAAAACACGAAGCCCCTCTTATGACTTGGTTATAGAGCAAGGAATCATTGAACTTCTATTTCAATCACAAAAGCCAGTAACTATTCTTCTTATGACTACACTGCTGCTAACATTTCTGTTAATATCCCCCATGAAAATCTACTTGTCGGGTGTTGATACTCCTCTAATGGGTTAACTGAAGTCTCTGTGACAATTTTCACAGAGGGCAAATAGATGCTAATGATGGTGGAAAATACATATTGGCAGGTAATTAATCTGAATGTTGATTAGTTTTAATTAGAAGTATTTTTATTTGAATAAGAAGCATGACTTATTTTAGTCAGACAGGACCTAAAAAACTTTTCTTTTCCATGATGTTTGCCATAATTTTTCAAATGAACATAAAAAGTAAAATGAAGCTCTTTTTCCAGTGCTGTCATTCACATTACTACATGAGTCAATATTTCACAGAGCCATCTGTCATACACCTAAGACAAAAATAATTTATAACAGGTCATTAGTAAAGTCTTAACTTGCTGTGTGTAGTGCAGGTTTTACAACCATGGATAAAAAAGCTAATAAGTTATTTCTGCTTATATGAACACTTAAGGGATGTGTTTCCTCATAGTCCATACATGAGGTTTAAAAAAAAATTCCTCTTCTATGTAGATCCAAACGGTAGATGGACAAAGTTTTTTTAAAAATATCCTCAGGTCATAACCAATTCATCACCTTCCAAATTTTACATTAATGTGGTCTACATATGAAAGTAAACTAAAAGAAAGCACTGCCATCAGAAGATATACAGCATATACCATAAATCTCAAATCCATAGAAAAATAAACCACATAGGCCTTAAAGAAAGAAATGAGTATGTCTTTCAGTGTACTATGAGCCCATGGCCAGGTTTCAGTGCAATCTCAAGCATGTGCAAATTTGTATTTTCTTTTCAAAAAGCAAAACCAGTATTTGCTTAACCCAGAACTTAGATCCTATGATACCAAATGGAGCCCAAAGTGATTCAACTAGATAAAAAGGCCTAGATGCTTAGATAGAGAAGTAATCGGTAAATTTTAAGGATGAAACTGGAATTATTAACCCTAAACTCCATCGGACTGGCCTTGAACCAATAATTTATAGTTGTACCCAGAACAATTCAGGACCTTAGAATTAAGGCAATAGTCTACTCATTCTGATCCTTCAAGAGCTCAAGCCCTCTGGGGATGCACATAGTGAAATTAGGAGCCTCTCTCCCATTCTGCCACTACAGTAACTTGTGTATACTGTGTCTCTATTAGAAAACTTTTTACCTTTTTATTGTAAATGTTGGCTTGCCTGTTTGTTTCCACAAACATGCTCTCAAATCTGTAAGCATTTCAAGGGATCCTAGGCAATTCACATTGGTCATCTTTGACACCGCAGATACTCATAGTAATGAATGAATGAATGAATGAATGTGTATAGTTTTCCATGTAACTGAGCATCAATGTCCAACAAAAGTATATCCTATCTTCCTTAATGAGCCCTAATTAACTATAATTAACTTTTGTGGCAATTTACTGTTACTAAAAATAATAAAACCACATTAGATTTGTATAACATCTCAGTTTATAAAGCACTTCCACATATATCATCAAATCTGAACCTCACGAAGTTCTTTGAAAGATTTTTTTTTTTTAATCACCTCTTCTCCCTTTCTCTCTCTGTAATAAATGAGGCTAAAGGAGGTTAAGGAATTTACTATAGGTCTCACATCAAGTAAAAATAAGTCCACAGTCAAATACAGGTCTCCACTTCCTCAATCAGTGCTCTTTCCACCCTAAGAAAAAGTAGCAACAAAGTGACTAGGGCTTGGTTTGTAACAACTAGTACTGTTGTCCTAGGCACTTACACTTATTATCTCTTTTGATCCTCTCAACAACCTTGAGCAGCAGGTAGGGATTAAGTCTTTCTACAGTGAAGCAGAACTGTGGGGTCAGAAGCATAGCCACAATTCAAGTCCAAGTCTTAACTAGTTCAAAGTCTGTGCTTCCTAAATGTTGATGTGCCCAAACTGGCCACAGAAGCTTATTAGGGATAAGTTTTCCATATTTAGCAAATCAAAGGAACTCTTATTAGTTAACTCTGGCATCAGATGTCTGGACTTGAATTCTGCCTTGGCCTTTCTCACTGTGCAAATCCAGACAAGTTACCAAACTGCTCTGTAACTCAGTTTCTCTATATGTAATACTGGGGTAATAACATTACCTACACCTCATGGGGTTGTTATGAGGATTAAATTAGTTATTATTTATAAAGCACTTAAAACAGTGCTTAGCACATAGTAAGAGTGACATAAGGCTGGACGGTTGGCTCAGCTGGTTAGAGTATAGTGTGATAACACCAAGGTCAAAGGATTCAGATCCCATACAGGCCAGCCACAAAAAAAAAAAAAGACATAAATGTGTGCTAAATAACAAAATACTACACAATTTCTTAAACATTATACGGCGGGATACATTTATGCTGAGGCAGTTTATTTCTTTTGCACTTGTTTCTTCAAATAAAAAAAAATTACATCTGGTTTTTCATTGTGGAAGAAAGAAATATTACTCACAAATACCTAAATAAGTTTGGCAACTGCAGTTTTATTTCATTTAGTATTTAGAACAATCATTCTGGAGATTTTTCCCTTAAGTGTTAATGTATTAAGTCTAGAGTCTATTCCAGCCAATGTGATCTGGAACTTCGGCAATACAACTAAAAGCCTACAGAAGAGAAACCCAGAATAGAATCTTATAAAGCCACGAAATCCAATAATAGTACAATTTGTATCTTGTACTCAATAACTAAAAATTGGTCACTAGACCATGAAAGACTGCTTACCAAAAGTGGTAGATGTCCTGGGCTGACCTGTGGCTCACTTGGGAGAGAGTGTGGTGCTGATAACACCAAGGCCACGGGTTCGAATCACTATATGGGGATGGCCGGTTAGCTCACCTGGGAGAGCATGGTGCTGACAACACCAAGTCAAGGGTTAAGATCCCCTTACTGGTCATCTTTAAAAAAAAAAAAAAAGTGGTAGATGTTCTAATTTGACTTTAACTTTTCTATATTTGACATTTGTAACTTTTCCCCTCCCCCATCCCCACTAAAACTACTTGATCTTTTCTGGGAGTTCATTTACTCAATAGCACTGAAGCATCATGGGTACCATTAGAACACTGATCCCAGTATCACAATGTTCTGCTATCTCAAATCAGATTTATTTCAAACTATATTCTAATAATCAGGAACTGTCATCAGTTCATGACTATACATGGAACCTCCTTCTCAGGTCAACCAAAGAAAATCTCAAGGCATACCACTGGCAGTTTACTGATTTCATGGGCTTGTTAGCCTTCCTTTTTTTAAATTCAAAAGATAAACCAAATGTGCTTCACAGTGACCTTGAGCATAGTCCCCAGAAAAGGAAAAATGGAATCTCTTCAGCATAAATAAGCAGCTGAGATTGCAGCCTAATGCTAGAAAAATTCAAAGAGTTCAAATTTGGAAAACAGGAATCACTGCTTTATGTCACTGTTAAAAAAAAACTATTTCTAGGGCTGGCCAGTTAGCTCAGTTGGTTAGAGCACAGCCTTATAACACCAAAGTCAAGGGTTCGGATCCCCGAACTGGCCATCTGCCCCCCCTCCAAAAAATCTCCTTTTTTTTTTTTTCCTTTTTGTCTTTTTTCGTGACCGGCAACGGATTGCAACCCTCAGTGTCGCGCCCGTACCAGACCGGGACCGGCAACGGGATCGCAACCCTCGGTGTTGCGCCCGCACCTCGCTCAGCCAGTGAGCAGCCGGTCTGTATGTGGGATCCGAACCCTTGGCGGGAGCGCCGCCGCGCTCCCAAGCGGCGCACTGTAGCAGTGCGCCACCCGGCCGGCCCCCAAATATCTCTAATATGTAAAGGAAAAACACCATATCTAAACAGTATTTTTATATTCCAACTCCCCTCCTGACCCCCCGCTTCCAACAGCTACTTAAGAGATGATAAAGAATCTACAGGAAAGGAATATGCTGATATTCCATATTCTACAAGTCCATAAATTGCCATCCTAAAAGTAATGGTGACATAGGAAGTTAGGGAGTAAAAAAGAAATACAATGATAAATCCATAAAGATCCTTCCCTTTCTCCCTATTTTCCTCAACAACTCCAAAATAGGTACTAAACAATACACTGTTCCATATCATAGATTTTAATCCCCTGCCCACCAGTTTTTTTAAAAAAGCATAAAGTCTAGGGAAAGTAGCATTTTAAATAAGTGAAGAAAGAATACAATTAGCCAATAAAAAATGTGGGGACAATGTGTTACTTTTCCTACCTGCTATCCTACTTAAACAATAGATAGATTAAAATTTTAAGCACAGAAAACTATAAAATACCACAAGTAAATATGGAGAATTTTTTTTAATCTTGGGGTAAAAGTGCCCTTTCTAAGCACAAAGGAAACCCTGAAAATCTAGAGGAAAAGACTGATGGAAAAGAGAAGGGATAAAGAAAATAGTGACTTAGAAAACAAAACTATTTTCCCTAAATATCTCTCTCAAAGAAATCTGTAAATCAGCAGAAAAAAAACAAACATCTAACAACAACAAAAAAAGTGGGGAAGGGATAGAAACAGTCCATTAACAATACATTACCAATTAATATGTGGGAAAAAATGTTCAACAAAATTAAGAACTGCAAATTTTTTAAAATCAATATTTTTCCCCCAAGACTATCTACCGCATCCACTCCCTCCCATCCATAAATACAACTACCACCTCCCATTGTATTCTACCTCAACGTGCAATGGAGAACATATGTGTGTGCATATATCGTACATGTGTTTGGGTGGGGGTGTATTTGTGTATGTGTAAGGAAGAGACTGAGTCTGCCAATTATAGCAGTGCTTACGGAGGAGAATTGCTTGCTACTTAAAACTGAATATCAACTGCACCCTAGCCATACAACCTCTCTAAGAGACCTGGTTTGTCATTTCTCCTGTGCTTCAGCATCTGGAATACATACTCAATATACCAGATGCAATGGATTTTTACCCTTCTGCTTCTGCACTTTAAAAAGTTCCTTTCCTATATTAAAAATGAACAGTCATCATTGGGGAATTAATCAACTCAGTAGGTTAACTTCCATGCAAGGGAAGCTAAAACTTTTGCTTAAGGTAAATGATTAAATTAAAACGGAACATAATATAAAAGGAAATGTCTCTCATATCCCTAAAAATACCTGGAAATATTTGTTTCCAGAGTTCATAAACTTTTTGCTAACAGAAGCAAGATATTTCTCTCCACCCCCCACCCCCCACAGGAGGAGAGAAAAAAAGTATTCAAAGCAGTGGGAAATTTTATGATAATGATTTCCAAAATCAGCATACAACAAAAATTAATGAACGGAGTTGTTTCAATTTTTTATGTCACACAAAGGTAGAAAGGTACATATTCTTCAGGTACATTTACCTGAAAAATAAGCTATGTGCAATTAATTGTGAGATGTCATAATTTTTTAAATATTAAAATAAAGAATATAATGAATACTGAATCTTTTTAAAGCATACATGCTTCAACATTTTTTTCAAAATCTATTCTTAAATTCTTCTCCCCAATTTTTTTTTTTTATTCAATGAATTCTGTTTCCAACATTTCCATTCTTCTAACAGTTTCAACTTCAAAGTACTGGATGAACCAACATTGATTTTCTAGGATTGTACGTCTTCTCAGCCAACTGTCAAAAGTTCTACCATAAATCTCCC
Source organism: Galeopterus variegatus (assembly GCF_000696425.1). Classification (NCBI taxonomy): domain Eukaryota; kingdom Metazoa; phylum Chordata; class Mammalia; order Dermoptera; family Cynocephalidae; genus Galeopterus; species Galeopterus variegatus. The sequence continues at coordinate 230,597 of NW_007726257.1, read as the reverse complement.
AAGGGGTGACATTACTGATGAAATCTAATTTCCCCCTGTGAAATTATAATATCCAGGTGTTGCATGAGAAGCTCTCCCTCACAATATGTCAGTGATATGCAACCTCTCAAAAGCATGAAAAACCATATGTGTAAAGCACACACCTTTTTTAACTGTCATTTTAGACAATAAATATAAGGAACAACCAGATAGTAAGTACACAAGTTCACAGTATAGGGAAAAAGAACACTGGACAGATCATCTAAATCCTGGGTGCTATTCCTAATTCTGAACTGACTTGATCAATGATCCTGGACCAGACGCTAAACCTCTATGAATTTTTTCATCTATAAAAATACAAATGTTAGACTAAATTATCTCTACAGGATCCTAAATCCAATAATCTAATCAACATAACAGTGCAAAAATTTCTTTTTCTTTAAGTGCTTTTTCTCCTAAGGACTACCAGCACTGGTAGACAGGCACACAGCTCGCCTTTAATTAAAGCTAACTAACCAGCAAATTTTGCACATTTGGATCTCTCTAATACAGAATTATTACAGTAAACTTTATAAACTAAATTATGAAGGTATCTTGCTTTAAAAGTCAACTTAAGAAAAGATTTCTACTTTAACTTAAAAGAGTATATATTTAAATTCATCTCTAGAGTTCTATTTTGGGGAATAGGACCTGCAGAGAGAGAGTGAATCAAACATTTTCTATTCTTCATTAATCCTAATCTACATCAAAAAAGAGGTATGGTTCTGCTGGCAATCTCAGTTCAGGCTGTCCAGTGTATAAGAGGTCCAAGCCCATTCCCTCCCCATAAGGAAAGGCAGGGGATTTGACGGTTTTAAACCCACAGATAGATCTTACAGAACTTGAAACAACTACAACTTTCAAAACCCTTCTAAAAAACAGTCTCTCTAATGGAGCTCCAGAATGTTAAGAGTTGGAAGAGATCTGAGACTTGTTCTACTCCAACCCATGGTTTTACAGATGAGGAAATCAATGCCCAAGATAGGTTAAAATGAATGCCCAATGTCACACCAAGTTTCCCAACTCTCAGATAATCAGAGTTGTGAGATAAAAGGGTACAAATTGTTTCCCAAAGTTCTATTTTTGAAACAAAAAGAGGATTACTTTCACCCGACCCCCTGATGCATCAGCCAAACTCAAGAACCCTAAGAATGTTGCACCCATTCAAACACTCAGGTACCAACCAGACAGCTCTCAAAATATATGGATGGGAACAAAGAAAGAATTCCTTAGGAATATACTTCTCATGATAACAGTAAAAGTCAAAAACTGGTTCTGTGTATAAAATTTCAATCTTTGGACCATGTGTCAGGAGTGAACTGATGGTAAAATCCAGATCATTATTAAATATGCAATGAAAACAAATACAGATCATACTTTCTTTTGCTGTATTTAAAAACATGCCTGGTATTTAAAAAGAAAGCCCAAACATTCTAACATATTATTAACTAAGGCCAATATATGAAAAGAGTCATTCTCCAACTGCTCTTCACCAGATATATGAGTCAGAAGAAATAGACAGCAACAAATATAAATCTCTTCCTGCTTGAAAAGAATAGGGGGGAAAACCAATTCAAATTATCTCAAACTTAAAGTTTCTAATTAGATGTTTCACTCATTATTGAAGTAGTTCAAAACCAAATTATTTCAAATTTTATTCAATCTTCAATTGAATGCTTGCACATAACTGGAAATGAGACTAATTTACACTTAGCCAAGCTTTATTTGGGAAAGTAAATACCAAAAATTCTGGACATTCTTTGTTTTTTTGCTAATCATATCAGATTCATCAAATATAGACAACCTACAAATAAAATATTTCACTAAGTTCTTAATAAAACTTCTGGGTTACGAACTCAGAGGCTACAAGATTTACACCTCAACAAGACACTTTATTATCCATTAAATACATTTTATAACAAATAAAAAATCTTAAATGTAAAAATACACAGGGGAAAAATTATTTCAGCATAAATGTGGCATTACAAAATGATTATGCTTAGTTTCATTTAACATACTGAAAGGTATACCAGGCCAACTCATGGTAACACAACAAAACCACTCCACCTCTAAAATCAAAGTGTAGTAACAATTTATTAATCTGGTAACTCATTATGCTTGATTAAAAAGTATAATATCACACAATCTGAAGCTGCTGTTATTTCACAGCTAACCAAATATACTAATGTTCTTTAATCAAAGTATCATTAAAGTCCATTCTTCTCAGATCCTTGAGTTTCAATTTATCAAAATTTTCTAAAGCCTAGAATTAAAGTTTCATACATATCCAAACACAATCAGTCACAGCCTTAGGTTATAAAAACCTAATACAACTAAAGAATCCACATGGTCGATTTTCTGTTTGTTTTAATTGTACTATCTTTTGTAAACCAAAGGTAAGTATAAAAAGGGGTTTACCCTAGAAGCACAGTGACATTAGCCCAGACTCAAAACCCCTCATTACCAGCGTTCCACCAGATGAATGTGACTAAAGAGGTGGAGTGGGTTTTAGAAGGTGAGACTTTAAAGGAAAAAAGAAAAAGAAAGCTTCATTTTCCCACAGTGCTTTAGACATTTTGATAACATCTCTTTCTGTTTTTTCAAAATGTCAGGCATCCTTAAAGGAATAGTTTTTCTACTGAATGGCTTCAGGATCTCTCAACTTTTACAGTACAATTAAACCCTTCTCCTGTCCAGATAGACTGAACTATGTTAAACCCTGGCACATAACAAAATCTTTAAATCCAAGTAAGAGGCCTAATTTGACAGATGTCTCATTAAATTCATCTCAAAGTGGAGGTAAGAGATGCCTTTAAAAGGGGGGGAAAAGAACCTATTAACTCTAAGAAAACTTTGAGAACTGCTCTCTCAAAATCCAACTAGTTCATTCCCGTGAAATAGAAGATATTAATATCTAAAACATCTAAATCTCGTGCCATGGGAGAAATGCCTCCGTGTTTATGTGTGTTTAACACGTCCCTAGGGACCCAAACAGGATGGAAGGCTGAAGAATCAGGGCACACACCACCAGCTGCTTAACAAAATTCCACAAATTCAATTCAACAAATGTTAAATTAAAATGCCAAATATTATACTAGGCTTGGATCATAAAATTCAGGGTAATTTTTCTTTGAGAAGAAAGAGAATGAGAAACAAACACCTTACACTTTAAAAAATAATCATCTTTGCATAACCAATTGTTTAAGGTAGCTTATTTGACAATAACAATAAAAAGACGCAATTATCCACCTGTAACTTGACACAAACTTTTACATCAATCTCCTCTCCCTACAATTATTTCAATGAGTACAAAAGACACACATCTTAGGAATAACTATGAAATTCAGGGAGAAGAACTTACTCTCTAGCTCTATATAAAGTATGAATTGTAAAAATTATATAAGAGCATAGCAATACTAATAAAGCACTGTTTATCATTAAAATACAGATTATTTATTTTAAAATAAAAGTTTTAGGCAAATAAAATCTTTAATGATGGATATTTCAGTATAATACTTTAAAAGCCATGTTTTAAAGGAACTGAATTGTCACACACACCCCACTCTCAAAACTGATTCACTTTTCAGGTGAAGTGTTTAATTCTCTATTTCCCAATGAAGATTTACAGTTTAACAAACAAGGCATACTTGAGTAAAAGAATAAAGAACTTTATTTGATACAACTTAAATGCAAATATGACTACTATAATCAGACTATTTACAACACTTTAGTACTCTTTCTGTACTGTCTACTTATTTGCCAGTCTTGGTTCTTTATGTTTTTAAAGGCAGCATGATAAAAATAGAACCATCCACATTTCACAAGGAATACCACTTGGACTAGAGGATAATATCACCTCATTACCAACAAAAATAGCATATTTTCTGGACGCTTTCAACTAAGTGAAAAATTCAAGTGTAAATGAAATTCAGCATTGATTCATGGAAAGTGATATGAATTGCAAAACAGAATATCCAAGCTCTCTATTCTCAGCTCTGCCAAGGACTGAAAACTACAGGCAGGAGTCAAACCTCCCTGTGCATCAGTTTTTCCATCTGAAAAGAGAGTTGACACTGACTCCTCCCTAATGCTTTTGAAAGGACAAATGAGATAATTTATGTGAAAGCCCTTTAAGATTTTAAAAGATAATAAAACCCAACATATTACAGATTTTATTAAATGTACTTTACATCAAAAATAACAAATATAAATATAAAAAATGTAAAATTTAAAAAACAAAAATAAACTTAAATGCTTTGTGCTTAAAATTAAAACAAGCACACACTGGTGTCACATGTTCAAACCACGTTACTTAATACTGCTGTAATTATAGTAATGAGAACCTGCTCGTCAATATTACAGCTTAATGCTGAACCACCCCTTCTTGGTTTCCATGCAGGAAACCATGTAAGGTTGATCATTCACAGAATAGAAAGAGAAGAAATATGAGAGGGGTAAAGAGACTGTCCCCTGAGCAATCCCAAGGAGTCACAAATAAAAATATCTTATCCAAGATTCACTAGGTACAGTGGGTATATTCTTCATTCTGTCAATACCCTTTGTCTTTATTACAACTTAAACTGAAAGAACTAGACTACTACATTTAAAAAGTGATAAAAAAAAGAGTCAAAAATATTAAAAATATGGTTTAATACTACCTTTAATCAATGACATAGAGTCTCCAGGGAATCTAGAACACGAGCTTATTTATGTTTAGGAGTCCATAACTTATGTCAGGCAACCTAAGTTCTTAATTTCTTTAACCTAAAATTACTCACTTTGAGGTAAAATGTAAGATGCCTGATTTGAAAAAGAAATTAAATGTTAACATAACAGACTTAAGACAAGTAACTTCTGATAAAGCCACTTAAGTTTTCTCATATTTCAAATCAGCTAAGAGAATGGTGGCTTGATAGGTGCAATAACAATTTTCAAACTAAGTTTTTATTAACAACTCTGTAATTACACAGTACCTTTTATCTAATGCTTTCAAGTTCATTAAAGACTTTCATTTTACTTTACCTAAATAAATATTTAAATATTCAAAGCAACCACAAATGGCTTTCAAAGCCTTTAAAGAACAACCTGAGTCAGGTTATAAATACTAAAATTTAATTGAAAGGTGACCCTCTCAAGAGAATTAAAGTTCTCTGTTGGACAAGAGCTTCTCAAAAGAAGTAGCTGAATACATAAACTAGATAGACAGTAAAGATAATGAGCTGAATTTAAACACAGGAAAATACTCAAAAGGCTCCAAAGGCAACTTCCTAGCTATCCTTAACTCCAACTACACAAACAAAAAGACATGCAGCAATAAATTTAAGAATAAGTTATATAAAATTAAAAACAAATGAGGTACAGCATTTTCCAACAACCTCTTAAAGGATGTCATCTAAAATGAACATTAATTATCTTCCTAAGGAAAAGAATTACTACCAAAATATAACACTTTACTGTTGGGGTGTTGTATATTCCACTAAGGCAAGGAAGGAATTTCTAGGAATCTCTTCCAGCCTGGTACGAACACTCACAGAAAGTCCTGATAATGTTCCCATAAGTGAGACCACCTCATAGCAAGGCAATTTTGTTCATCGACAACTAAACTCCTTGCAAAAGGAAGTGGACTCACCATATGCTAAATTTTCTACGGCAAATGAATATCAGCACAGATATATCTGGGATAGTAACTCAGGCTTAATGTAAGTTCAACTTTGTTTAAAAACTAAAATAAGCAATGACATCTTTGTAATAATCAGGCATCTTCCTTCTAGAACATCTGTACACTGGCTTCATATTCAAGAACAGGCTGGATACTTACTACATGTGGCATCCCCACTTTATTAGTTATCTTTATGAGCATATACACACAAGCATATATGTATTTATGTTGCACATATAGAAATATGAGCACTAAGTGCAAAATGAGGTTAATAACTACTGCTTTTCATAAGCAACAAAAACAGAAAGATTAAAATAATCATGCCAGAAATTAAGATTTAACCAGAGAGACAACATGTCATTTTTATATTGAGATGAGTTAAAAAACAAAACAGAAAGACAAAAAAAAAAAAACTGCTTGTCATTCACTTAGATTATTTCAGACACTTTTGAAGAAACAATCAGAGGGAGAGTGATTTAAATTTCATGACTGTGACCCTAAAACTTTTCCCATGGACATGTATCATGATCAACATATCCAGAGCTGGGTGATTAGCTAAACTGGTTAGAGTGCAGCCTTATAACCACAAAGTCATGAGTTCGGATCCCCAGTCCAACTAGCTGCCAATATATATATCTCCAATCATGAGCAAAACAAGGAATGCAGAGCTCTTTCACATTAAATATGTTCAAATACTACTTAACATATACCTTATTATATATATATATATATATATATAATAAGGTATATGTTAAGTAGTATTTGAACATATTTAATGTGAAAGAGCTCTGCATTCCTTGTTTTGCTCATGATTGGAGATATATATATTGGCAGCTAGTTGGACTGGGGATCCGAACCCATGACTTTGTGGTTATAAGG
>NW_007726257.1:221994-223943 GCF_000696425.1 Galeopterus variegatus | reverse complement strand
TATATATATATATATATATATATATATATATATATATATCCTCCCATGTAGTTTAGATATAAAGGTATTTATCTATTCTCACATTAACAAAATTAATATTCTCATTCCAAGTGTGATTACCATTCAATGCTTTTGTAAAATAATATTTTACAAATCACATGAGCTAAAGAAGAATATAGCTGTAGTTCCTACATAAAAAAATCACCTAATTAGTGGGCCATAATCTTTAAAAGTCATGTCATTCAGTTGAGATATGATCTTCAGATACCACAAATGCTATTGTATTATGATTTGGTTTTCTTTATAAGGCAAAAATCCATCAGAAATCCATTTAAGAATTTCAGGAAAAGTTCAATGAAACTTAGAGGAACATCTCAGCAAGAATGCTATCAGTCTTGCATATTTCAATGCGGAAGTTAAGATTTCTTCATTCAAAGTAACTAAACTGCCATTAAGGACACAAGTCGGACCAAAAACGTATCAACTTGGAAGAATGGTTATGATTAATGGAATTGGAAGTATGATTATTTTTCCACCACTGTCTACAATCCAAAACTTCAGGATGGCAAAGATTTAAGTCTCCTGATTTAATTGTACTACGCTAACTTTAAATAAAATTCCTTTTCACTAAGAACATAATTCTTCAAATTAGAGGAAGAAAAGGATGCAAACAACTTATAAAACTCAAATATAATAACCAGGACCTAGAGCTCCCTAATTTAGCATCAGCCAAGTCTTTAGCCAAAAGAGAAACATTACTTCAGTCACCCCTAGTCAAGAACTTGATCTAGCACTGAAAAAAGACTGGGGAGGATTTTAGGTCACATCTGAAAAGACAGTAATCACTTAAATTTTTACAATGAACCCTACTACAAGTCCTATTGCAATGGTCAGTTTTGACTATAAAGACTGGAAGAAAGAAATGAGAGAAAGAAACAGGCAAAATCGTTTTTGATGCAAAACTTAAACTTGCAGAGCAAATTGAAATAAGGCCAAAAATAAAAGAAACCCACTGGGGAAAAGCATTACTTTAAAAAAAGGATCATATTTGTTAGGTTTCTAGCGAGGACCCCTTGGGTAAATAAGCATGGCAGAGAGCTGAACAAACAAGGGCACAGTTGACAAGCAACAAGCCGCTCCTGGTGGCATATACTTAGAGCTAGAATTGTCAAATGTAGGAAGGGAAGGGTGCTAGAGAGCATTTTTGTTGCTCATTTTCCTCTGTCGGTATTATGTGCACTGACAGTTTACCTGAAATCCCAATATGCCTGAAAGCCAACAGGCCCCAGAGGAGAGGCCTAAAGCACCTTTACTGTTAAATGTGCTGCTGCCTCTTTCAGGAGTATCTGCTTCCTGTACTTCCTGGTGATTCGGCCGCCTCCTCCACCTTGCTTTCCAACCTCTCAGCCCTCAAAATTGACTAAAACTCGCAGATTTTAAAGACTGCTCAATTTAGTACTGCACAGATTGTACGCGAAAGCTAGAAAGCATCAGACAAAGACTCACCAGGACCCGCATTTACTCTTGGGGCACGCAAACACACGGGTAATTTGAATCACTGCTGGATCCCTGGAAGTGTTTGCACCCACCCGTCAACGTGCAGGTGACTTCCTTACCTGCATAGAAGCGGATGAGGCAGCCAATCTCCGAGTCCATGCCTTCCTCCTGCACCCTCCACAGCTCCCCAAATCCCAGCTGGAAGAGGTAGTCATTTTGGATCTGCAACGGCTTCTCGTCCGCCTCCAAGCGCCGGGTGGTCTCTCCATGGAGCTGCACGTACAGGGTGGGCAGCGGGGGCGCTTTCTCCGCAGTCTCTCCGCTCCTCCCGGGGGGCGACTGGGGGCCGCCCGGGGCCGCAGCCTTCTGCCCCCGAGGGTCGTCGCGGGCGGCCCCTGCCGGGCCATCGACGCCCCTCGGGGCTTTCTGCTGCTGTCGAGGCGGAGAGGTCG
>NW_007726257.1:219545-221379 GCF_000696425.1 Galeopterus variegatus | reverse complement strand
CTGTCTGTCTATCTATATATTAAGGTCTTACCCCTTGGCCTCATGAAGCTAATTTTTATTATGCTTAAATTCAATCAACAGCAACATTTTATTTATTTCTTTTTATTTTTAATTGTACATATTTGTGGGGTATACAATACATTGCATATATTGTATAATGATTCACTTAGGGTAGATAGCATATATATCACCTAAATATTTGTCATTTCTTTGTGGTGATTACGGTCAAGATCAACATTTTAAAAATTAGGGAGATTGCAAGTTCTCCAAAGAGAGATGACATATTTAAGTCAATTAATTTAACAAATAATTACAAATATATATTATGTATCAGTTACTGTGCTACAGCAATTGAAAAGTCAGACACTGTTCCTGCCTTCATAGATTAGTGAAACAGGTGTATAGAGGGGAAAATACAAGGACCCATGGAAATAGACATAAAACAAGGGGAACTAACCTAGTGTAGGAAGTCAGATAATAGAGAGGTAACTTTGAATGAAATTTTTTGGAGTGAATGAAATGAGCTCTTCTTGAAGGACCAGTTTCTGAAAGAAATAAAAGAGGCAAAGAGGTAATGATTTTTTTTTTTTTNGCCAGGCCCCGCCCGCTCCCCCCACCTCACCCGGGCGAACCAGCCGCGAAGGCTGGACTCATTGAATATTAATCACGCGCCGGGAGCGGGAAGGCGGGAGGTGGCCTGGGCGGGCCTCATGAATATGCACCTCCAGCATGACGCATTCCAGGGAGGAGTGGGAGAGCAGGAGGATGACGAGGAGGCGGGGCTTCAGGGTAAACAAACGTGACGCGTGCGCACAAGGGCGGAGCGGGAGGTTCTTGAGAGGCCTCGGAGAGGGGCGAGCAGGAGAGGGGTACGCGATGCACCTTGGGAGTGGTAGTTCTCATCCGGGGACGGGCATGCCTGCGAGAAACATGGTGAACTACAAGCCCCAGCCATCTATAGGTTCTGTCCCTCCTTGCCGCCAGCGCGCCTTAGCCAGTGAATATTGTGCCCTCTGCTGTTGAACTCTGTGCCCGGGAATGTTCTTGTTCATTAACTTGTGCCTTACACGCCCACTCCCGCTAACCAAATGACTTTTATTTTCCCGGCTAATTGAAAGCGAGGGCTTTCAGGGACTCTAAAGGGTCCCGTTATGTTAGATACGTAAACACACACCCACAGCACCACACAGGATCACTGACCGTTAGAATGAGCCACCCTCACTTTTTCCCACTTTTTCAAGGCCCAAGGCTGTTTCCGTGTGTTCTCTCTTAACATCTTCCCTGGTTTTTTCTTTCAACACTCACAAAAAAATATTTTCTATTGCTACAATGTTTAGTTGCAGTCTGAAAAGCTGCATGTTTTGTTAGCTGAGTTAATATTACAGACGGGAGTTTACCATTTAACAGAATTTAGTCAACCTTTTTAATTGAATTACCGTTCCTCCTGATTGCTTTATAAATCTGGATTTTCACATGTGAGACTTAAGCAGTTTTAAACTACATACTATCCAGGGCCTGCCTTAACTTCAATAAAGTTGCTAAACTCGGGGGTGAAGGTGGGAGGGGGTGGATAGAAAGAGATCAACGGGAACTTGTAGCAAGGACAGTTGTCCTTAGGTTATCCACAGTTTCACTGAACAGATATAGAGGAAACTACCAGGACAAAAAATAAATATTTCTCGATACTTGAAATTCCTGAAAATAGTTTTCTATATCTATCTATCTATCTATCTATCTATCTATCTATCTATCTATCTATCTATATCTGTCTATCTATCTATATATTAAGGTCTTACCCCTTGGCCTCATGAAGCTAATTTTTATTATGCTTAAA
>NW_007726257.1:212498-218240 GCF_000696425.1 Galeopterus variegatus | reverse complement strand
CTTGGCGGGAGCGCCGCCGCGCTTCCCAAGCGGCGCACTGTAGCAGTGCGCCACCAGGCCGGCCCAAGAGGTAATGATATTGAAAATAAATTTCAATTACACAATCCATATGTTGCCTTGAGTAACCCCTAACACAAACTATTAGTTCTAGAAATTGAAAATGGTATTTTAATTTAGGTATCCATTATTTATATATTTAGGTGGCTGGCCGAAGTGGGGATCCAAACCCGTGATCCTTGGTATTATAAGGCTTTACTCTACCCAACTGAGCTAACCTGCCAACCTCTAGGTGTTCTTTAATAAGATTGAAAAACAAAGCACATGTTAAATTTCAGTACTAAAACATGGAATTCTTAGACATTTTTATATTCATTAGTGCCTTAGCTGATTTCCTACAAATGTCTTTAATTTTTGCTATATTAAGAAATGTATATTAACTCCCATATATCTGATTTCTAGAGTTATTTCTCTTTAGCTAATTTAACAAGCTCTAGGGAAGTTTCTTCTAATGATAAATTCTGTCACCAGTGCTCAAATGTTCATTTGCACCTTCTCTAAGAAATTACAGTACAGTATGTAAACTCCCTCTGCTTCTTGTCATTTAGCTTTCTTCACACAGTCACCAGGGCTCTGCCTTTTTATCCTCTACGATTTTGTTTACTCTTTGAAGGTATTCATAACCAAAATACCTCCGCCAAGGGGAAAATTTTTTGAAGAAATGACTTTGCTCAGAGAATTTAGTATCCAAAATATTGGAATGGGGAGGCGTTAGGGAGCCATCATACACTCCATGCAAATGGGGGCTTCCTGTCAGGGATACCAAAGTGGGGAAGCGGGACGTACAGGAAATAATAACGTTAAAGTATCTCAGCAGAAAGATAAGGAAAATACATTCCCATCCAAAAAACCGTGTGTTCGGGGGAGGGAGGGTGTGGAATGCAATCTTAATGGATATAATGCATAGAGTCCATAATCTAAAAGATGGCGTATTCCGTGGTAGCGAGAATAATAATAATCAGAATGAGGAGAGAACAGGGGGTGAGGGTCCACAATGCGATCCTTCCCTTGTTCCACCTCAAACCCTCAAGGCAGTTACTAAACGTGGGGATGAGAGGAGAGAGAGAAAGAGAATGAGTTCGTAAAGAATAGACAGTCCCTTGAATGCCAGAACAACTGGAACCTTGTAGATGAAATAACAAATTGATAAAGGGCAATGAAACTTGTATTTACAGCTTGTATTGTGGAACAGCATCCACACCATCTGTGCCAACACAACTATACAATTTCTCTGAGTAAGAAAAGGATTGCAGTAAAAGACAAATGTTTTCCAGACGCCCATGAAGTAGCAGCTTTTCCTACTTAAAAGTAGAATGGGGAATACGCCAGTATCCTAAAACCATGTAAGTCATGAATGCCCCCCACCCCCGTTAAAGTGTTCCACATGTACAATCTAATACCGTATTTCTGACTAGTCACACTTTTCAAGAATCACATCTTAAAATGCTGAAAGATAATCCTGAAAAGAAACATCAAATGTAAAAGTTGTAAACTCTGATGCCATCTTGCTAAAATATTTTCACAGCTAAGTTTAGGAAAAGAGAACATAATTTTCAATTTATGACCAGTTTACTTTATGCCGTGTGATTTATAACTGACTTGCTGTGTTCTGCATCTAGGTTAATCCTGTTTGCATCCTTAGATCTAAGATGAAAGAAACCATCTTTGGAATTTTTTTTCTAACATAAACAGTTGGAATTTTAATGGAGGCATGAATTGATAGCTGGGATGGTTTCAGCCTGAATTGTTAACGACTCAGCTGTGCCCAGAAATAAACTCAGAAAGATGCAATATACAATGTAATACATTTAGTTAGTACATTATGAACAAGGAATCTAATTATAGTTTCACATTTTTATATCCCTTGAGCTACTAGTGGTTTACCATGCCTAAATTGCTCACTGTTTACTCATTCTTTTTTTTATTATGAGGGACCCATTTAGCAAATTACTGCTCTACTGCACTAAATGGGCCCCAGGAGACCAAGCTGAATTAATATGTTCCCTGTTCACTGGCAGGATGAGACCTTATGGTCTCTCTAAAGTCTTACCCCTCCCTCATAAAACTGATAATTTGAATTCTATCAAGAGCATAGATTGCCACTGTCAGCTTAGGTAGTCCATTTTGTAGATATGGCTTGATAGTTTTCAGATTTTAGTGTACACTTTTTAACCCCATAATTGTTTGTCTTTTTCTTATTTCTCACATCATGCCTCACTGAAATAAACAGACATTCTGTACATCACAACATTGAAGTTTTAGACCAGAAAATGAAGCCATGAAGACCCACTCCCTTCCCCTAACAATGTAAATTCAACAAGTATTTATTGAACTTTTATGTGTACGCATCATTCACCCAAAGTAAATAGTATAGATAAAAAAATACCTGCCTTAATGAAGCTTATGTATAGGCATTGCCGCTTTTTTAAAAAATCTTCACTTAAAGTCAACCTTCCTTTGTACAGAAAGTTCTTATTTTAGGCAAATGGGATATAGGAAAATTAGATATACAAATTATATATTAGAATATAAATATTTCTTCTCAAAATATTATTTATTCTTTCCCTTATAAATGAATTAATCATAGGATTGTTTTAAATATGCCTGTAACTAATACATTTGAATATGTTAATTTTTAAAATTGATTTATATCCAGCTATTTAGAAACATATTTTGGGTTCTAACCCGTCCCAAGTACCTAATACCTCTTTCCATCAAGATCCATATCTAACAAAAATTCTTCCTACATCATCCCAAGGCATTTCTTTTGTTTCTTCCATAACTGAAAACAGAAAAGTATCCTCCAAATAATGGTTCCCCCATACTTATAGTCATTAATTATACGTCGAAGAAGCAGCATTTGTCTTCTCTTTTTTGCCCCACAGTAGAGAGATCACAGGAGACACCCTCAATTCCTAGAAATCCTACCCTTTCTCCCTCTCTGTCTTGTCATATCCAGTGGCCTGGACTCCTGGCATATTAGTTTTCTAAGGCTGCTGTAACAAAGTAACAAAGTACCATGTACTAGATGGCTCAAGACAACAGAAATGTATTCTTTCACAGTTCTGGAGGTTAGAAGTCCAAAATCAAGATGTTGGCAGGACCATTCTCTCCGTGAAGGCTCTAGGGTGGGATGCTTCCCTTCCTCTTTCAGCCTCAGGTGGTTGCCAGCATCCCTTGGCTTGTAGCTTCATCACTACAATCTCTGCCTTGTGGTATCTGTCATCACATGGCCTTCTCCCCATGTTTCTGTGTCCAGATCTCTCTCTTCTTATAAGGACACCAGTCTTTGGATCAGCGCCCACCATCATGACCTCATCTTAACTTAAGTACATCTGTAAAGACCCTGTTACCTGAGGTCCTGGGTAGATGTGAATTCGGGTGAAACACTTCAACCCAGTACGTGAAGTGTTTTGTACCACTCCTCAGGTGTGACAACCTGAAATTTATCAGACTTTTAGACTTCAGGGATTAGTAAAATCTCCCTACACCACCCCTCCACACACACACACAGTTGGTAGCCAAACTAAGTTTACTAACTTTTTACTCATTCATTTAAATATTTATTGATTCTGTTATATGTCAAACATTGTACAAGTAACTGAGTATAGAATGGTGAACAAAACAGTTGCAATCATTGCTTTCAAAAACATTTTTAAACTATAAATACCATAAAAATACTATTTTTAAAAAGATACTTTAACACACAAAAAAAGTAGGAAAGACAAACCTCAGCATAAAAGGTGGGCAATTGAACAAAATTAATTTTATGAAAAACTCCTTAACTTGTATTTTTTTCCTTCATGTTATTACAGATCAAGAAAAATGTCATCCTAGACCAGTTCCAGATCTCAAACTGGCATTTGGGAATCACAGCAGTAGAGCAGCAAAAGAGCCACTGTCTCTAGTAGCCTACAATTCTACAAACAGAAATAGATGGTTGTGTTAGATACAGGACTGTGACTTCTATTATTTGAATTATTTTAAAAAAAACAATCATGTAATGATAATAAAAAAAATTTTTTAAAGAACTGCGACTTCAAGAATTCAACAATTTACAACCATCTGTTGTCATATGTATGAATATATTTTAAAACATGACCATTGCACCAGTGCTACATAATATGTGTGATCTTACCATAATATTTGATCTTACCGAAATGAGATGCCAGGAAAAGCAAGCAGAAGGGCTCAAACTAAGGTGGGTGCATTAATAAATCGAATTGAATGATGGTGACAGGGGTAGAATAACATTCTCAGTTTCCTATACATGCCATAGCTTGAAAGGTAGCACCACGGAACATTTTGGGGAAGTTTCATAATGTTCAAAGTTGGAAGTCAAAAGTCCTGGTTGTGTCCTAACTAGCAATGTATCACCTTGGGAATACATTTGACCTCAAGGAGCATTCATGTACAGATTTACAAAATGAAGGGGTTGAAAAAGAGGGTGTCGCTAAAATCTCTTTGGTTCAAAGAAATTCCTGTTTCTGACAAATAGCAAAATTGTTTTATTTGGAATACTGGCAAAAGTTTTTGTTAGTCACAAAGCAGAGACCTTCATATTTAAATGCTATTAACTCAAAATAAAAAAAAAACTCTTAAGACCAATTCTTGCCATTTAAAAAAATGTTTAATGCATTTAGAATAACAGCAGGTTTGTTCTGACATGTAAGAAAACTGCTAGGTTTTCAGTGCTTTGAAATATGAATTTGTCATGAAAAGGAACCAATCCATGACAAGATCCACAGCTTCAGATCCCCAAACTCCAGGGTATTTATCAGTTTCCCCTCTTATGGTCATGGGTGGGTATAAATCTCGTTAGCACAAAGTAAGTTCAACTCACAGAAGCTAAAAGGTCAGTTCCAGTGAGTACGTGGGCACCAGGAGACACAGACAGTGTCAGACACAGTAGTTTGTAATGCCAAAACTTGGAATCATCCCAACTGCCTTTCAGCAGTAGAACGGACAAAGAAATGGTAGCGTACTTGCAATACTAATATGGCAACAAAAATGAATAAATTATCACAATACTAAGCAATACGAATGAATCTTCTTTTGGGTAAAAGAAGCCAAATACACAGAATACTACATGATATCATTTATGTCAAGTTCAAGAACAAGCCAAACTAATCCATATTTTTAAGGGATGTAAGTTAGGTGGTAAGACTGAAATAAAAGGAAAAGGAAAGGACCGGTGTGCTCACTGGCTGAGCGCGGTGCGGCCGGTCTCAAAAAGGACAAAAAAAAAAAAAAAGGAAAAGGAAATACATAACACCAACCAACTCAAGGGGAAGCAAGAGAGCTGTGACTAGGAAAGAGAACATGGGGCTTCAGGGACAGTGTCATGTTTCATGACCTCGGTAGTTACCAGCATCTCTGCTTTATAAAAATGTGTTCAGCTTTACATCCATGTTTTATACACTTTCCAGTTTGTTTTATTTCATAACAGGTATTTTTAAAGATCAACTGTATGGGCCGGCCTGGTGGAGCACTGGATAGTGCACCGCTTGGGAAGCGTGGCGGCGCTCCCGCCCGAGGGTTCAGATCCCACATACGGACCGGTTCTGGTGGAGCACTGGATAGTGCACCGCTTGGGAAGCGCGGCGGCGCTCCCGCCCGAGGGTTCAGATCCCACATACGGACCGGTTCCCGCTCACTGGCTGAGCGAGGTGCGGGAGCAACGCC